>NC_134704.1:70932320-71087320 GCF_043290135.1 Rhipicephalus microplus
TTTCCTGGATTGACGCCATACGCGTCGGTTCGTGGGTGGGCATGGATGAAGTGGAGCGGAGGGCCAATTATTATTGCGCATATCTGCGGCACCATAACAACAAGTCTATATTCTGTATGTGTATCTTCTACTAGAAAAGGCATACAAAAGTAATTCTAAGGACCATAGCGTTTATCACGCCGTGCTGACGATGCAACGCTTGCACGAAAAGGCAAGTGTTTTCGACGCTTTGCTAAGACGACGCGGTGGTGGCACCCACCTGTCGCCTTGCGTTCTACACCTTATCGCCTCAGAAACGGGCGCGCACGCCGCGTGCTTCGTTTTCCAAGATAACTGCCAGATAGCACTAATGTCTCACGTCTGACGTGACTTATTGTGCTCGTGCGCCTGCGCTACACGCTCGATGCGCTCTGACGCATACCATTCACCGATTTTCTTGCAGAAAACATTAAACAAACGTTTTGTTCACTCTCTCCAGACGCTAGACTGTCGCTTTTAGACGACATTTGCAGTGTAACATGCACATGTGGGGCAAATTTTTTTAGAAGCCAAGCCCCTCTTAGTTTGACCTTGTCCCGCGTCAGTCGTAACCGACAATATCTTCCAAACAGTGTAATAGATGGCGTTGTCTCATAGAAGTACATAAAAGCTGAAGTTGAGTTAGGATACTATAGATTGCGCTGTACCGCTACTCTTCGATTGACTGCTGCGTGGGCTGAGCCTAGGTGCGTGGGGAGCGAGTGCCTCTCTGTCTCCTGGATTGACGCCGTACGCGTCGGTTGTGGGTGGGGCATGGATGAAGTGGAGTGGAGGGCCGCGGCGGCTCGTGCTCGTTGACAGACAGACAGACAGACAGACAGACAGACAGACAGACAGACAGACAGACAGACAGACAGACAACAGACAGACAGACAGACAGACAGACAGACAGACAGACAGACAGACGGACAGAAAGATGCACGGACGGACGGACGCACATATCAATCAATCAATCAATCAACGGACGGACGGACGAACGAATAGACCCTTCGCTCCACTCCTAATCTCCACTCCAGTGAACTTTGTCAGTGGCGAAGCTCCTTAAAGCGGCACCTGTTCGTCCCTCGTCGTAGTCGTAGTGCGTACCCAGTCTTACGTTCTGACCTGCAAGCTATTGCCGGTGGGAGATTTCTCCTCTCTGTTGTTAAACAATAAAAAATTCGCAGCATGCACGTTAACTAAAAGCAGAATTCTATTGTCTCTCATTCCCAATTAGCAGCCATTCGCATATACATTGAGCACTATCTGACAAGAAAGGCTTGCTAATTTATACTCGCTGGGCGTAACCTGCTTGGTTTTAGAAAGGTTTAGCGAGCGTTCGGCCGCAGTGCCATGAATACAGTGAACTAGTATATACCATGAACTCGAGGTGGTTAAAGGTGGGAAGTGGACAAGTAGCGCAAGCCGTAAGAAAGTGTGCGTGTGCCACCTCTCTTTAGTCCTTGTGATGTCCCCTGGATGGCAGTGCTTCTATATGCGAAATATATGATGAAGATGCAGATCGTGGTACTTGGAGTGTTGACAAGATGGATGAACGGACCCACAGACAGATGCATAGACGGACGCATGGATGGCTGCACGGACGGATGGATGCATGGATGGACGCAGGGGCGGATGCATGGACGAACGCAGGGACGTCCGCACGGATGGACGTGTGGATGCACGAACAGACGCACGCACGGACGGGAGGATGGACGCATGGACGGTCACACAGACGGACGCACGGACGGACGGAAGCAAGAACGAATAGACGGGCGGATGCTTCGCCCCACTCTCCATCATTCACCCCGTGGATATTCTTTTTTTTTTTTTTTCATCCGCTTCACTTGGCGTAGATTTCGACACGAGCGGAGGCTCTTCTTTTAAACCTTGACCTGCCCTGCACGCGATGCTACAACTTTTCAAAAAAAAAAAAAAAAAGATATTATGTCGCAAGCAGGTGCCCTTCCAAGTAGCTGCGCTGTATTGTACGTAAGGATATATGACGTCATTCGGTGTCCTAACGGGCAAACTCTCATCTCAGACACCTGCGTGATCAATGCCGCTTCGTGCACCCGGGGACCGACCGCGTCGGGATGTGCGCGGATGGACTAGATTCTCACCTAACGCTCTCACTTGGCGGAAACGATACATGGCGCCGCTCGCGCAGCAGGAAAAGTACGTCCCGCCGCGCAGGATCTCTTTACGCTTTCTCTCTCTCTGCGTCGCTCTTTTCCCTTCCAACTTTCTTTCTTGCAGGTCGCGTACAATATACGGGCTGACTCGTTAAAAGAGTGCTGTATTGGGAAAGGTAGAGCTGACATCGGGCACGTACCAGGCATCCAGGGGTCGCACGCGAAAACCAGTGTGTATGTCACGGGAACTGTACCTTTCATTGGTCACTGGGACATGTCACAAGTTTTTGTTTGCGTCGCTCAAGATTTTGGAAATCCTTTCTTGTACCTCACTAAAGAACACGCTGTAGACGACCGTGCCGTCCTAATTACAAGCAGTGGGTCGCTGAATTACCTATGAATGTGCTGTGCGTATTCCGACAGACAGGAGAAAGAAAATGAAACATTTATTTCTGAAAAAATTATTCGGTAGTGGTTGAACTTCCCTGTCCCGAAGACCATTGGCTCTCCACCGTCTGGTCTCGGCCGACCAGAGCTTGTTGCTGCACTGCGTCAGAGCTGGACAGGGTCGCATCCGACTCGATGGAGATGTATGATTTTGAAATCTGACCTCAGCGTTCGAGAAACAGATTGATACTGATATTTAGGATGACTGAAGTCCAAACGTCAATTCTGAAACCTAGAGTTCTTTGTTGTACTGTTATACACATGGTGACAGCGTGAGGTGCGTCACGAAAGGAAAGGCTGAGATTAATCACATCAATATAGTTGCTAAGAAAACTATATTAAGAAATAAACAAAAATCTGGGATGCAGACAGGGATGTGCAGGTTTGCCCGCTAGCGAAAGGTCAGCGTGCCGCATGGTTAAGACCACTTGCGTAGGGTACACAGGCGCTGGGGCGAGTGGTAGCTCCTGCGATACTGCACGCAATTACTGAGGCAGATCACAATTGTCTGTGGCCCGTCGACAGTGTGTCGACGCACATGGAGCACCCCCCCCCCCCCCCTCCGTGCGCGCCGGTGTACATGCAGAATTCGTGCCCCTACACTGAATTTCCGTTTCCCAGCAAGCGACCTCCGGGAACGGGTGTTTCTATGTTTAGGCTGTTGGGGTCGATAGGGCCAATGCAACAGGTGCGCCAAAGTGGAATACGGGAGTGCTAAAACCAGTGCTAAAGTAAGGGAGTGCTAAGACAGAATTGGAGATGTGGCGTTTAGTTTCCTTAATGTTCCGCTCACCATTGGTTAGTTGACTTTACAGGCTTGCGTCTAATGTCACAATTGATCTACGTTCGAATCCATATCAAGCTGTTAGGTTTCGAAGAAAGCAGAATAAAGAACTCTGAGAGTTTCCTCTCATATTTCGAACAGACCTACCTAATTTTGTTCCGTATGGGGTTATCGTTAGTGAAATTCGTCTGGCTTACTAAGCTTAAAATATACGCGTAACACGAGTTTTCTTAAATGCCTGGTCTCTTTGTCGAACACTTTAACGTAGATGTTGCTTAGTATCACGCCTACTATTGTTGGACGTAAGTTTCCGTAACTGAAACACATTTACTGAACCGGTTCACTTAGCAAGAACAGCCCACGAAACCACTCAAAGCTTTAAGGTAGGCTGTTACGCTTAACTGATATTCAATCATTATGAAGTAAATCGAAACGAAAAAAAAAACACTTGCTTTTGTGTAAGTATTCGAGCCCAAACCGCATCTTCTGCCTGCACAATGTTTTGCCAGTCAGCTACCACGACGGCCACCATAGCGTCCATGTTGTTGCATGTTCCTGTACACATGCTTAGTTCCCTCGGGGAGTGTTATTCTGCGTAGATTTTAGCCGACTGACGTTCTATAGATTTTTCATAAAGAACACCCTGTCGGCACTTATGACATCACAACGCCATATATAAGGTAAGCGTTAGATATTGCTCCATACTCTAGTCGGTAGCACTACAGCAGTCACAATGGATTGTTTTTAAAAGAAAAGTATACTCTGTCTCAAGTCTACTCGCACGAATATCTAAGGGAAACCACGGCCGTTTGATATCTGCAACCGACCTGCCACGGAGATCAGATATTTGTTGTCTGAGGGTCCGTTGACATTGGTCCTTGGCATTTCTCAAGTATACTTGAACATGATGCAGAAAATAAGTAACCGATTACGATTAAAATTACTTCCTTTAAAGTATAATTAAAAACAGGGGTCTGTCACAGTCCCAGAAAGTAACTGAGCAATTAGAGAAATGTAATCAATTACTATTACGAAACCTTTCTTAAAGAATGCGTTGCCGTAACGCAATAACACTTGTTTACTCAAGCTACTATGAACTATTGCGGCTTGCACGGTATAGAGAAGGCTGGAGTCGTGTGGGATGACTATGAGGCTTACCGGAGTTTCTGTGATTAGGTGTGTCGTGCGTTGTTCAATGTCAGCAGTCATCACCTCTCAAAGAAGTCGACACTGATTCTGGACAACTAGCTTTAATATATATAAGCTATCCTTGTGCTACTTAGCACAAGCTGCCCTAATTTTTGAACTACCACAGCAGACTGGTCGCAACTCCATTTTAATAAAAAAGCAACTGATTACCGATAATCAATTACTAAAAATGTATTGTAATTAACCAGAACGTTACTTTCCAGGAATCCATTGGTTTTATTAAGAAGCAAACAAAAACGTGATTGATTACAAACGACCAAGTACTTGCAATGTGTCACGTACATCTTTGTCACCAGTGTAGATACCAATTAGCGTACTGGGCTTTAAGCTTTTTTTCGCGTAAAAGTAAGGACATTCTATTCATACTGAGTCAAATTGTTGGGAACTGAAATCTAGCAAGTTCTAAAACGTTCAACAGACCGGAGTATGAGGCCGCAATCATCCTGCCCCTTCCCCCGGCTTTTCCGCATCATATAGCTCTCTCTTCCTCTCTATTTTGTATATTTATTGGTAATATACTTCTCAATCCGATCTTTACTTGAAATAAAATGAATGAAAGTCACTGTAAAGTAATAAAAGAAGGCCTTACGAATTGTTGGAGATGGTCAATGGTCTAACAAACTTGTAGGTTGTCTATAAAACTGGTTCTATGAAGGTTAATTAGATAGATAGATAGATAGATAGATAGATAGATAGATAGATAGATAGATAGATAGATAGATAGATAGATAGATAGATAGATAGATAGATAGATAGATAGATAGGTGGATGGATAGGTGGATGGATAGGTGGATGGATAGATAGATAGGTGGATGGATAGATAGATAGGTGGATGGATAGGTGGATGGATAGATAGATAGGTGGATGGATAGATAGATAGATAGATAGATAGATGGATAGATAGATAGATAGATAGATAGATAGATAGATAGGTGTATGGATAGATAGATAGATAGATAGATAGATAGATAGATAGATAGATAGATAGATAGATAGATAGATAGATAGATAGATAGATAGATAGATAGATAGATAGATAGATAGATAGATAGATAGATAGATAGATAGATAGATAGATAGATAGATAGATAAGAAGTTTATTCAGACAGTCATGGTCTGGGATGAAGGGGCTAAAGGCAGATGCAACTGCCTGACAAAGGCCCCCCTACCCATACATTGCTCAGGGGTGAAAAGCCGCGGTACATGCGCAAATACAGGTAACAACATAAGGCAAAAAAAAAAACAGGCGCACAGGCGATCAAAACACAATCGGTAGAATAGTTACCTTCGATACACACTAATGATGCGTGACATGAAAATGTTTATACAAGCCTTGATGATGATCAAAGTTACAAAACAGTATAAAACAAAATAGGAAAAAATCAAAAGACAGCAAATGCACAATATAAAGAGAAGATTAGGAGCTAAACAAGAGGTAATCTTTAACTTTTTTCTGTAGGCTGTATGTCGAACAGTTGTCTTGGATCATATTGGCGATTTCTCGATTATTATTCAGAAACTGTGGCATTAAATAGGCTAGTGTCTGAGTACCATATTTAGTTCGGAACATAGGTGCTCTGAGTCTATTTTGCCTTAGGTGATATTGCGAATGTACAGATAACGATCATGAGGACAGGATTTGGGGGTCATGCAAAATTTACCTGTGTGTATGCATTGCAAGTCTTAGTTGGAATAGCTGATCTATTCTGAGTATATTAAGCTTTGAAAAGGATGGCGCTGTGTGGTCATTTCGCTTAAGATTTTCAATGCAACGGACAGCTCTTTTTTGTAAAATTATTAATCTATCGAAATTTGCTTGAGTAGTCGTACCCCAGATTAGGAGACAGTATTGCAAATGAGAGTGAGCGAGGGCGTAATATAACTGCAGTTTCAACCATTTAGGCACCAAGGAGCTAACTTTACACAGTATTGAAATTGACCTGCACATATTTGCATGAATCTTATTTACGTGAGGTGTCCAGCTCATATTCTCTTCAAAAACAACACCTAGAAATTTATAACTAGGAATCTGTTCGATAGCGCAGTTTTGAAATATTATACAGGCATTATGATCGTCAGGCTTATTACGGCTCTTGAAAATAATATATTTAGTTTTTTTTACATTAAGTTGAAGTTGGTTTAGATGCAACCAGTGTGAAAGTTCAGTTAGCCATCTATTAGTTACATTTTGAAGTTCAAGTAGATGTTTACCTGAAAAAAAAGTACTCGTGTCGTCTGCATAGAGAATTATGTCAGGAGTTCGCGGTATGTTCACAATATCATTTATGTAAAGGAGAAAGAATAAAGGTCCCAGAATGGAACCTTGCGGAACGCCATATTTTATTGGCTGAGATTGAGAAGAGTAGCCATTTAGACTAGTGAATTGTACCCTGTCAGATAAGTAACTGCGGATCAAATTTAACACTTGTTAACAATACTGGCACAACATATAGTATAGTGTCTACCGTGAACTTTTCAGGCGTCGCACGCTGATATTTTTTGCTGAAAAGTTTTACCATTTTCTAGTCTTTTATCACCTGAATTTTTCTTGCTCTGTAAGGAAAACTTTATTCAGCATTCGGCAACGCTTCAATGCTTTACTTTTGAACGTCACAACATTCGATTAAGCGTCGTGCAATTTGCCACAATTGCGGCCTGGAAAAATAAACGAGAAATGAATGTATAAAAAAACAAGCTCCTATTCCTACGTTTTCGTATTGTATACAAGCTTTCTATCTGCGAGTGAATGGTCCGGAAGCTAATGGCGGCCTGTGCAAAGGTGATGACGATTGTCGTTAGTGCAGGGGAAACTTATGAAGTGTTCGTCCGAGTTTCTTCACGTGTGCACGTGTGCACTGTCCCTGGGATCAAGAGCAATCATATGGGTAGCGTTGCATGATAAGTTCTAACAAAGAACAGCGCAAACAAGACAGGAACGGAAACGGCACAAAGAAATCCCTGGAAGGGGCACAAACACATTCCGTCACTCTTTCATCACAATATATCGTTAAACACTTCACCGAAATTCCGGCGTTGGCGCATCGGCGTCGTTGGTTGTGAGCGAGAAATGATCATCTTATGCGAGACCGAAAATTGAGAACGATGCAGATAAAATAATTGATATGCGTCAGTGAGAATGGAACCAGACTCGTTTGGGTCCTGTACGCATGCTTCACGATACAACACGAAATATTCCGGCATTTACGCGTGGTACAAGCGACCATTGCCAGAGGGCGTCAGAACGTGTGATTATCATAACTTCGTGGTTTAAAGCCAGTAACCTATTACAAAAGGCACACACGCTACTGCTCCTATTCTCTTGAGGCCACGTAATGAGTGCATAGCAAGTTCGAAAAGGTTTAATGCACTAAATGTTTAAAGTTAGCACTGAAAACAGGACATCGCAATCCCGTTCAACTCCAAAAGCCGAAGCTTCAGGGTCCCCAAATTTTTGCGCTATTCCTTGCTACAATGCTTCCAAACCACCTAGCCCACCGACGAGCATTAGCGCAGCGTTGGTCTGCAAGTTCAGATTCTTAGCGCGCCGACGTGTGTAAAGGTCAGCCCCGCCGCGGTGGTCTAGTGGCTGAGGTACTCGGCTGCTGACCGGCTGATCGCGGGATCGAATACCGGCTGTGGCGGCTGCATTTCCGATGGAGGCGGAAATGTTGTAGGCCCGTGTGCTCAGATTTGGGTGCACGTTAAAGAACGTCAGGTTGTCGAAATTTGTGAAGCCCTCCACTACAGCGTCTCTCATAATCATATGGTGGTTTTGGGACGTTAAACCCCACATACCAATCAATAAAATCAATCAGTGTGTAAAGGCAAAACACTTTAGACTCCTCATCAAACTCGGAAACTGACTGTCGGTGTTCCGCGGTGTCTTCATCAACACATGTTACGAAGACAAAATTTTACCGTCACTTGACGACGTTAGAGATAAGATTTATGTGCAAGCGGGACGTCTATATGACCTCACCATTACGCCCTCACATGAAATCCTCGCTTAGTCTAAGGTGAGACGATCACAGAGGCAGTGCAAAACAAAACCTGGCGAGGAGCAGAAATAGTGCGTTGCCACCGATTCTAGAAGCAGTGCACATCCACTTTAGGACATGAAAGCTTTCCGAGTGGGTCGGGGGAGTGTCAGTACATCGAGCGAATAGAAGAAGCTGGCTTTCGCCTTCGAGAAAACAATCCCACAAGGAAACCTGCGAATAAGGTTTCCTGGTGACGGCGAGGCCCTCAAGGGAACTTGTGTTTAATCAGTCTCACAGGGGAACCTATACGAAGTCTCATTTTCAGCGAATACCGCTGGTGCGGCCGTCAAAAATTGCATTTTAGATTATCTCGAGTGACACCTATGCCCCGTCATATCGTATAAACTCTTACGCCCAATTTCCTCTCATATGATCCTAAAATATCACGAGATTGCGGGTGCGTAAGCCATATCAAAATTTTTCCAAGGCAACATTTTTGCAGTGCAACTGCATCTGGTGTTAACAGCGTCATTACTCGCACAGGAGTGCAATGAGTGTTGAGACTGTTGTGTTGAATACGTCGGAAAACTAAATCGAGCATAGAAGACGTCGATAAGTATTGTCCGGTTTGCTTGTCTTAATACATAATTACCCTGCTTGTTAGGCAAATCTCGCTGCTCTTTATCCCCAACAATTCCCTCAGAGTATAGATAAATTAAAAATAATTTAAGAATCAAGTGACTAAACTCGCGACAACGTCTCAATCGTGGACTAACTTAACAAATTAGCGAACTTTAAGGCTACATTATTGTTCATATTGCCGCCAAGTAAATTTTCGTTCCTATTTCGGCAAACAAATGATAAAATAATTAGTCTTCATACCAGTGTCGTTTGAGCTGAAATATAATAATATTTCTTTTCATACCCTCCTTAGAGAGCAAATATAAAGCGAGTTAAAAATAAGTTGTTATATTCTTCATCGATCAGCCACACATTTTGTTAGCCTAAGAGAGCGCAGTAGATAAATACGTAAAGTATTAAATAATAACTGAACTTCTAAGTAGTCCTCAAAAAAAAAAAATCGGTAGGCCTGCGCGGAGAAGACAGCGCAGTGACAGCGACAGCTGGAAGAGCGGTCTTTCAGGGATTTTTGTAAACACTCTTCGGATAAGTGCTACAAGCACGCTTTAGGGTACCCACAACGCCATAAATAATCATAATTTCTATGTAGTAGGCCGGCATCCACTATGCTATTATCCGTAATACTTCAGAAATGCGTGGTAACCGCTACAAACTTATAAAAACATTTGTGCAATTTTTTTATGCAGTATCTAATGACGAATAAGGATTAGGCCTTTAGTGGGTACGTGCCACAGTTAATAGGTGATCAATAGCAAGCTTTTGCAATAGGTTGAAGCATTGGACGATCCACTCGTTACGCAATTCAGACTGTGTGGCGCCTGTTGTTTCTTGCTGTTGTAAAACGCTTTATTGCTCATATTATTGCGATTTCTTTCCCGACATCAGGCCTCCCTAAGGCTAGTTTGTAAACGAGTCCCAAGCACTGGCGTGGCTTAGTTTTAGAATACTGGGATGACACGTAGGGGACCCGGGTATGAATAACACTCTGTCATTGGATGTATTTTTATTTACTGAGTTTTCTTTTATTTCGTGCGATAGTGGTTAGGGATACCAGAGGCGGTGGTGGAAAACTGCAGTGCCGCACGTGACCCACGTTGTGATCTCATAACAGCTTTCGCTGTAATGTAATATATTCAACAAAAGAGGTACGGTATCGTCAAGGTACACTTAGAAGATTTACCACCTGTCCTGTCGTCATGACGGGATCGATATGGTGGCTAACAAACAAGCTTCAATTTCAAATAACGAATTCAGTACTATCACGTTGTGCTGTTTTTTGGGCAGTAGGAAGGGGGGGGGGGGGGGTTGAGGAGTTCTGACACTCCTCACAATTGTTTCGTGCTTTAACTTCGCGGGCAACACTAAAACACTTGCACGCTCTCACAGCAACCACCAGTTGCCAAAGTTAGCAGTTCTACATGGAAACACCCTCCGAAAAAATAATCCTGGGCACGGCCCTGGGAGTCCTTAACTTATTTCGTATCGTTTTCTAGCGTCTGTGATAGTCACACCTCTTGACGCGGCAGAGGCCTCTCCGCAAGGACTCTCCCGTCTTGCTGCGTCTATGGCGGCTACCCAGGCTGTTACACCAGAGGCACTGGCACATCACTGGTGCTCTTTGTTTTTTGCGACTTCAATCGTCGTTTCTATGTGCGCGATGCATTTGCCAGCGGCTAGATTCCCCTGACACCGTTGCCTACATAGGCGCGGGTTCTCGCTCAACCGTGTAACAGCTCGCGCAAAATAACGGGGGGCACCGAAACAAACAAACAAAAAACAAAGCGAGAAAGCATGTGGATGCTAGAGAAAACAGGCTACTGCTGCTGCTGCTGCTGCTGCTGCTGCGCATTCTTTCGCGCCTGCCAAAAAGGATGTACATGCGGGGACTCGCGTGGTATATGAGGGGATGAGAGAGTCGAGGGCGCCGCTTGCGTGTTGTTGCGTCCCGTGACGGTTTCCCAAGCATCCGCGCAAAAGTGAAGGGTGCGCGGAAAAATTTCCTGCTACATAAACCACGGAAAGGATGTGGTACTATATATAAATGCGGTGGGGGTGCAATAAAGCTGTTTAACTTGGCCTTTTAGAACTCGGCTGAGGGGGCGAAAGGTGAAGTTAGAGTGGGTAAATGAAATACAAAACAGATAGATAGATAGATAGATAGATAGATAGATAGATAGATAGATAGATAGATAGATAGATAGATAGATAGATAGATAGATAGATAGATAGATAGATAGATAGATAGATAGATAGATAGATAGATAGATAGATAGATAGATAGATAGATAGATAGATAGATAGATAGATAGATAGATAGATAGATAGATAGATAGATAGATAGATAGATAGATAGATAGATAGATAGATAGATAGATAGATAGATAGATAGATAGATAGATAGATAGATAGATAGATAGATAGATAGATAGATAGATAGATAGATAGATAGATAGATAGATGGATAGATAGATGGATAGATAGATGGATGGATGGATGGATAGATGGATAGATAATTTCTGCCTTGCCAGGAACATTCTTGTACGCTGTCATTCACGTAGTCCAAGGGGAATTCACACTTCTATCGTTTTTGCTTATCTACGCATATGCACCAAAGGTAACGACAGCTGTGGTGCCAAAAATATATAGCAGTTGATTCTCGCCGGGTGGGGCAAGTTGCTCCTATTGTATTAATAGGGTGTCGCGTGTGCTCATTAGCCCATCCCAGATGTGTGTACATTTCACATCCCTATATATTTGAATATGGAATCTGTTACTATGGCATGCCCCTTCATGGCCTCACCTGTGTTGCATTGGTGAACGAAGTGGACTCTTTGTAGATGGTTGTTAACCTAACTTTTTCATGCATGCTCTGTAGTTTCTGATAACAAGCAGTAATGGACTAAAAGCATAGCACGCCGTTTCCTCTGCACTGTATTACTATTCACTTCGTGGTGCCTTCACAGCCTTCAAGGAATATCAAGAAAGCTATTAAGCATGAAATTTCGGTCGTAAACTCTCATCTCTGGTCGCGTACTAAAGCATATCGAGTGTCTATGCCCAAAAGTATTAATGGAAGTAGCAGTTATGAGTACCGTGGGCAGTTAATACATACAAGTGTGCAGGCATATTGCTAGCTCACCGAAGGCTGGTATACGATTCGTCTTCGAAGACAGTTCAGAGTAGAACAAGTAGCCCGAGACTGGGGCGCCCGTTAAGCCTACGAATCATCAGTCACGAAGCGCGCATCACCCTGAAGGGTCTGCATGTAGTTACAAGAGCTGCCACCTTAGAAACGTTGTTCCGACCAGCCCACGCCTCTCCTCGCCCGAGAAATCCCGCAGCACATGGTATACGCTGACGGTGTCAGATCGTAATTTGGTTGGTACCCGAGCGGGCCATCATTCGCGGCCTTCTTGGCACGGCCGCCGGCCGGCCGGTGTTCCTTCACCTGCGAACGGTGTAAGGCAACCGCGTAAAGCACCGCTCATTATGCAGATGAGTGCCCCCTCGTTCATGCATCGGGTCTTGATGCGCATATTTTGGCAACCCCTCTCGCGGTCTCTTCCGAGCAACATCCGTACGCAAAGGTGGACATTCTTTGGCGTGCGCACTCTAAACACAGCAGCTACCTTCCATTCCTCCCTCTCTCACCTGCCGATTCTTAACCGCTTCGCACCGCTCTCACAAGACAGACACCCAAACAAGCCGGACCGAGTGTTCCTTTGACGTTACATACGTTATGACAAAAATCCCCTTACCTGCATTTTTTTTTCACCCTACTGTATCGCTTTCGTCTTTTCTTTGTTTGCCCTGAAGAACAAAGAGCATTGCCGACAGAGCAACGAAGGATCCGCTAATTTTTTATTGGACAATGTGTCTCGAGGTGTCCGGTAGGGCGTAACAGACCAGAGGCCATTGGTCAACGCGTTGGTGCTGCTTCAGCGTGATTGGCGAAGACCGAGGGTCGTGACCGGTACGTCTCATAAACTTGTTGGAAAGACATGCGTTTGCCACGGGCGGCGAGAGAAAGACTCACATGTACTTCAGCACGCGACCGACCGAATGTGTATACTTGAAGAAAGAACATGCAGACCTCTGACGCTACATATGTGTTTGAGGACAGCTGCACCGTCGTATTTCTCTGCAAAACCAAAAAGAAAAACTACGGCAGAATTGTGTTTGGTGGCTCAATGGCATGCAGCTAGCATTTGTGGCGGATGTTGCAGGTGGTGTCAGTGTGAAATACCTCGCAAGAGATGATGTGTTGGCCAATCTCTAACTTATGCAAGCAACAAGAGTGACAAGAGATAAAGGAGCCCGACATGACAAGCGATGAAATTTCCTTCGGTTTTTGTTCTGTTCTGTTTCTGGTATATAATGCGCATTGTATAATTGCCCTGAAAGGGCCAGTAAATAACCCTGAGGTCGAAAAATTGTTATGAGAAAAATTATGTTCACTTTTGCTTTGTGATCATGCTGCCACAAGAATTTCGCGAATACTTGCTATATTAAGGGAGCTACAGGGCTCTCAACATCGGTCTCAGTTGGTTTCAAATCTTCGCATGGCTTCGCCAGCCTTTTCCCTCACAGGGAGGGCAAGGCGTAGCCCGTCCTCGTGACTGGTTTAGACCAGTCGACAAGCTGCGTTGCCCATCGCCGACTTAACGTCACATCGCGTGAAAGGAGGAGTAGTCAGGCGTAGGAAAGGAGCGCGGGAATTGTTTTTATCGAAAAGGGGGCTCTTCGTGGCACGCAGCGCTGTCATATTCGGGAAATGTGATCACCGAGGTCTCCTCTACGAATTGGCGAGCTTCTTTCAGGGGTTAATAAAAAATCGGGGGCAATCGACTGGCTATTTAACAAACTGCATGTGTCGCAACTCACGAAGTGTTAGAGTAAGCTCTAACAAGAAGTTGCCACGTAATGGCTTTCGTATCTGCCATTCATTATAAGTACTGCGACGCCCAAACCTGATATTGTTAAGTACTGACACGTGTTGCAATGTCATTGCAGTCTAGCACTTGAGTAGGTGATGGGCATGGGGCCCGATTACGCTTTCACGTTTTGTTATTGAGAGCGAACCTCAAGTGTCGTCTACTTCTCGCTAGAAATCAGCACACAAGCAGGTGGCATTAAGTAAAGTCTTCCTCCATGTAACAGTGTTTACTGCGAACGATTCTTAGAATTCTTCGCAGTTATTAACTAAAATTTGTGGCTCTAGAAATAATAATAAATAAACTACGTGCCGCTTTACCCTTGCTTGTAAACGCATTTTCGTCTTTTTTTTTAATGGCATCACCTTTTCCTTGTTAGACTCGTACATTGTTAACACATGCATACGTATAAAGCCAAACATTTCTTGACGAATCGTGTTCATTGCTAACATTGATGTGCTTTGCTGGATAAGCTATTAGCCACATAGGCTATTGGAACAAAAACATTTGTACGCCTGCATGAAGCACGTTTTGAATGGGTTTCATGAGATTTGGTTTACATTGATTTGATTTCGCTTCTCAAGTGGCCGGCTTCTGTTGGCTGTAGAGTGCGGAGGTGTTTTTTGCCTTTCATGCTCTGAGGCTTGGCTTTCATCTTCGCCGCACCCATCTGAAGCATGCTTGCTGCGCTGTTAGGCAAACCTGTCCACTGTATTCGACACATAGCTATTCAAATAACGAATTCGTAGACTTCCGAAAGAATAGTTTACCATTTCACTGGGCCAAAAGTTAAGAGCTCGAAGTTGGTTTTGATTTGCCACTTGTATACGTCCGTGCCAACGAGCTCAAGGGCGGGTATTCGACTCTAGCTCGAGAGGCTCCATTTTGATGAAAGTTAAGTGCGAGGATGAGGAAGTGGAGCTGCAGCAGCAGCAGGAAGGAAGGAAGGAAGTACCTGGAAACTGGCACACACACACGCTGGGGGATCGGCCAAGAACCGGGTAGTTCTGACTAAATACTGTTAATTAGCTCACGGTTTTGGAACTGTTGTTAGCTCACGGTTTTGGAACTATAGAAAAAAGACAAAAAAATTAAATGAGAAATATACAATTAGAAATAACAAATATAGAAAATGAAGAAGCACCAGTAGCCATCGTCGTTGTCAGCTTTGCCGTCGCCATAGGTGGCGTTACCGATTGACAAGGCAAAAGGAAACGAGAAGGAGAATGCCTAACAGAATGAAATTTAAACACGGCTCCTCTATGCGGCAGTCCATTGTCGCACCACAAAGCGACCCTCGTGCTTGAAACTCGCTTGCGAAAATACCCTACAGAGGAGTCATTTAGGGCAAGCAATCGCGTTAGCCTGTGTAATATAGCGTTGCAGAAAGGTGAAATATCAACCAGTCATCACAGAAGGCTAACTACGCAACGATCGTGTGGTTCAATGTTTTCCACCCCCCGCAGTGTGCTCAGCCACTATTCTCCATCTTCACCAGCCACACGCAGAATGAACAAAGTGCACATACCTTACAAATGTGTGGTGGATACAGTGCTTATCCGGAAAAAGGTGTACGAAAGCGTAGTGGCTGCCGTCCTACTTCACAAATGTTGTAATTTATCGTGCAGTCGACACCGTGCTGAAAGCCGAAATTTCAAACACAGTTGGCCTTGCCTCAACTGGCTGCACTCAGAATTCACATTACGCAGTACCAAAATCGTCAGTGGTTATTTTTATATATTATCTTTAATTTTCTGTAATTCATTGTTGTCACATTGTTATGTATTGGACACACATGATTAGACTTAAATTAGGTTTAAGGAGCGTCAGTGTTGGTTAGAGGGCCCCTGAACCACATTTCATAATCGAAAAAACTATAGGGAGGGGGGTAAATTTATTTGGCATCATGACTCCTAATTTAAGGTTTCAGCCTGTTGCAGCTGTTTCTTTTATCGTCCTGTGTACTAAGTTTATACATGGCTAGCGCATATCATGCAAACGAAAAGTGTCGCTTTTGGGACGTCTGAAAATCGTGTCGGTACTCCTTCGACTCACGTTTGCCATGTACACCCCACGAGCGCAAACAAACACGTCCTACTTTCTTTCTTTCGCGCATAAATAATGATTCCGAGAGCAGATCTGGTTGCGCAATTGGACTGTCTGTCGTGAGACATCTGCCAGCCAGCAAAAGCACATTTTTTTTTTTTTTTTTTTTCGAAGCAGTGGTTCAGTTTGACTCCCTGCTGATAGAGGGCGCGACGCACCCCACTGTCGTTGCTCGCACGTGGAGTACTTCGGGTTTCGGTGGCTGTTGCTTTCTCACCCGTAAATAAATAAATAAATAAATAAATAAATAAATAAATAAATAAATAAATAAATAAATAAATAAATAAATTCATTTAGTAATTTATTTTTCTAATCGATAGCAATTTGTGAAGCCGACTGGCTTGTAACGGGGATCGACCTCTGCCTATTCACCCTATGTGTCTTGCGCCAACAAATGTATATATATATATATATATATATATATCTTTGACATAGGAGTCAACGTTTTCGCAGCAACGATTCTGACAATCGGTTAGTATGGAATTTCTGAGGGAAATTGTCATCAATCAACATTCCTTTGTTTTTATTGTCACAATATATTAGACCAATACCGTGTAGGAGAACTCATATTTCCGAATTGAATCAAAAGGTGATATTTTTCGCGACAGGCCGAAGGTAACAATGTGGTGAAGAAGTTCCCGGACCATTAAGGTACCCTGTCTTGCAAAGCAAGCGCTTATGCACGCCAGTTCATAATATCGGACATATCGTTTATTGCTCGAATCATAAGAAAGCTCATCCCAGTATAAGTCATAGTCAGGTTGACGAAATGAAAAAAAGTGTCAGGACTGTAGCTGCTCAGAATGAGGCAGCAGACGTCTGAAAATTCGAGTGAGCCCAAAGCGCGAGATATATTTATTGAGCGATTGTGAGTGAGTTTCACTACTTTTTTTTTTGACATATTGTACAATCTATTCATCTTCACTATTACCATCAGCCTTACTTGTATTCATCCTTCTGATCACGTCTGCTCACACGTATTCCAAAGAAGTATCGTTCATGCACCATTTCAACGTTTATTCATCGGACACGTCAATTACGCATACGGGATCCTTGACCTCCGCACCGTCATGTTTTCCAGGGTATTTCTTGATAAATATAGCTCATGTTTTCATCTACTTCAAGAAAACCGTGTCTATTTTGGTTTGAAATCACTCATAACTCGTTCTCGGCAAGGTATTATATGAAAGGACGCCTAGAAAAGCACTGATTGCGTGAGATATGGGGGTTAAGGAACAGTGACACCGTGGTCGAAAATTCTAGTTTCTCGCTATCCGACTCGTCAGTCAAGTCACTCTCACTCAGATCAAGCCGTGAGTCCGAGTGAGTACAGGAGAATAATATTTTGCTTATTGTGAGCCCACGTGAATCAGTTTGAAAAAACGAAATGATAGTGTGAATCCGATTGAGTTCGGATCAGAAAAAAAAAAAATTCGCGAGTCTGAATCCAAGAGAGCCCTGAGCGCAAAATATGCCATGAATGAAGCTGAGTGAGCTGCAAAATTTTCGCCGTATGCAAACCATATTTTGCCGTATGCCGTCTGCGCGTTACAGGCGTCGCGAACAAAGTGATACGCTGACAGTGCCGTTACGACAAGCAAAGCCAGCCGAAGTCCACGTGGCAGCCCTGCACGTACACGAGTTTATAGCAAAAAGTTTGTTTTGGTACAAAAAAAAAGTATAACCCAAAGGCAAAGAATGAAAAACTAAATTCAAAGTGATGACATTCTTCTCACGAAGGCCAGTTTTTGGTCTCTGGCTTCACAAGGTTCGATATGAGAAGATATACATACAATGGACAAGCTTCCTTAAATCGAGTTTCGACTGTATATAAGTGCGGTGAGCAAACACTCAAGTCTTTTCGGCCCCGTCAGTATCAATTGACACCACCACATTTCCCCGCGCACCTACGAAGCGAAACCAAAATAGCTCATTTTCGGGAGAGTACTTCTTCAATGATCCCCACGGGAATCCACACCAAAAATGTAGCATTTTTGTGGAGATGAAAGCTACAAAGAACAAAAATTGCGTACGTGATGCCGAGTCGAGTAGGTGCCATTACCGGGATGAAGTACCGAAGCTGTTTCAGCGAATATATTGTTAAGAGGTCGATGACATCTGTACAAACGCAATTACAGAGGAACAACCTCTGGCAAGAATCACAATGGCTGATTGGCACACTCGCACGCCTGTCAGCTGATTCTCTCCTTCCTATTCCTCTACTTCATCTCCGTAACAATATCATTGATAAATAATACGTTCGTTCACATTTTGTGTACTCAAGTGAGTAGCCAGCGGGAGGCAGGAAAGCCCCCCCTTTTTTTTTCATTTCGCAAAAATGAAGCTCCGATGAAATAATTTGACGTCATGCTTGTTGTAAATACGCTGGCTCAGTTTTAGTTCGTGGTCTTCTGTTGTCTTAACAAAACGCTCAAAATAGTAATTCATTCATTGATTCATTGATTCATTCATTCATTCATTCATTTTATTACCTCAAAGGTCCCAGTCGGGATAATACATGAGGGAGTGGGTGATAGAAAGTCTATTTATACAAGGGTAATGATGGGATGGTTTGAATGAGCCTCTTGAATGCTTGGGTGTCGGTGATTGCGGCGACTTCGGTGGGCAGGTCATTCCAGTCTCGGGCTGTGCGTAGGAAAAACGATTGGTGAAATGTGACAGTATGGGCTTGCATTGAATAAATGGTGTTACAGTGACTATGGCGGGAAATGCGATGGGCTCTTCTGATGTGTGGGTTATCTAAAGGCAAGGAATGGAAGAATGCATGATAATGGTTAATACGTGCAGTTTTGCGGCGTTTATCCAGGTCGGATAAGCTAATCTTTACTTTTAGTGACGAGATGCTTGAGGTGTATGAATAGTTAGTATGAATCGGGCCGCATGGTTCTGGACAGACTCGAGGGAATTAATGGAGTTATTGTGGTGAGAATCAAAAATCGCATGCGCATACTGTAACTTTGGTCGGACAAAAGTTTCAAATGCAATTTTTTTTAATAGAAGGGGGGAGGGCGATTGAAAGGTTACGGCGTAGGTACCCTAGAGTACGATTAGCAGAATTTATGATGTGGTTACTATGACATGTCCAAGTTAGGTCACGCGATATGTTTACACCTAGATATTTAAACAGATCAACAGTAGAAATGTGGTTGTTACTAATACTGTAGTTATAAACAACATGATTTTAATGACGGTGGATGTTTTAATGATTTTTTTTCTAGTGATATTATTTCAGATGTCTTCGTTCGAATGTTATCTTCAATTTTGCAGTTGTTCTTTGCCCCTCCCCTCTATAATGTGTAAAGCCTTGAGAGAACAATAAATAAATAATGTCAAGGTCACGTGTACAACTGTATTACGTGTTTCTGGGAATTAACCTGAGTCCAGAGATGAAACGTGGCTCTGGTACCATATATACAAAGCTTTAGAGTTTGGTCTATCACTCAAAAAAAAAAAATTACAGCCTCATTTTTACGGCTACGGGAAACTTGTTACACCTAATACCGAGCTGAACAGTGTATACGATTACGAAAGGCGTCATAAAGAAAACATTACAGTGATTGTGATGTTCGCAAAGTGCGTGAAACAAATTTATTGTGTTGCGCCCGCCAGGATGAAACATGAGATACGAGAATCAAGCAATGTAAGCTATGTATTCTTTATTCCTTGCATTTGTGTCGTCATCTTCTACACCTAGGATAGGATTAGGATATTGTAGGTAGCCGGTGGATCTAGCCTTGTATAATTTGCAGTCAATTGCCCTGCCCGGTTTCCTCTTTGCTAATTGCAACTAATGCCCTTTCGTTTGCACTGAGAAGGCGGTGAACAAGAAACTTGTCGTTTTTCTTTTACCTTCGATTCACGTTTTTCTATTAAACAATATGGTGGTAACTGTGAAACAGCCAAACACTTTTTTTACACTCCTAAAGGAGCAAAAAATTCCGAAACTTGTAGGTCACTTATGTACGGGGGTGTATGCAACGTCGACACGTGACGCTGTCTTGTATACGTCATACGAGTATACGCAACAACCGCATCACAGCGCTTCCACAGGGAACTGTGGAGATCCCAGAATGAAAGTGGGAGAGAGAAACGCCACGCAACCGGCGAATATATGATGAGGTCGCGGCGCGCGCGGGTGTGTTGCGGGCCAACGCGTGGCATCTCCTACCCCCTCGTCAGCTATCGAGTGTAATATCTTAGGAGTTGTATACGGTGCTCGAATACTGATGATCACCGCGTACTTAATTCAGCACCACATACAGCGTAGACTTCATCAAGACAGGTGCACGGAACACGAGGCATCGAATTGCTTCTGTCTGTCCTCGTGAGATCTAATCTTGCCCTTAATGGGCAAGATGAGATTAGAGAACGTACATCTTAGTCGGCATCAAGGAGAAGAAGCAGGTATGGGCAGGGCTTGTATAGCGTGTAGGTAACGCATGCGTCGGTCGTTAATAGTAACAGATTAGAGAGAGAGAGAGAGAAACGAGAAAAAAGGAAGGCACGGAGGTTAACCAGATGCTAGTATCCGGTATGCTACGCTACACTGGGCTTGGGAAATAGGGGTTGAAAGAAAGAGAAATTTAAAAAATAAATAAGAGAAAAACACGGACACACACGTACACACAAAATCGGTCCACTCAGAGGCGTTCCGACAGGCCAGTATAGTTCGCAAAAAGCCCTGTAGCGCTTGCACGGCCTTCTTTCATTATGAGTCATGACGATGGTGCAGTATACAATTTTCTGACAGCGGCTGGTCATCTAACTTGTTCAGTCAAATAGAAAGGTATTGTTTTTCTAGGTTATATTCCGGGCAGTCACAGAGTACGTGTTGATTAGATTCCAAAAGAAGGCAAGCTTGCGAGGGAGCGACAGAAAGTTTGGTGGGCAGATGAGATCAAAGAGCCAGAGGGGATAGCGTGGCCGCATCAAACACAGGACCCTGGTTGATTAGCCAAACATGGGAGATACCTTCTTTGCTCTGCACTTTACTTACTCTGGCTGGCGATGATGATGATTATGCTGGTGGCGGTGAACAACAAACATTTCGAGGTGTACGAACACAACGGAATTGTTCGAGAGGCTTGTTTTTCTGTGTTGGGGAGGACTATATGACACCAACATTCAAATAAGCCAGAAACAGCACGGGAAACGTTATTTATTGTTAACGTAGATCTTTTTTATTTGCTGTGTAACGATTCTTACCTAACTAGAAAGAAGGGAATTAAAATCGGCGAAAAATCACCGACACACATGCAGCGCAAACTTCACAAAGACACATATGCAAGACACGTAAGCCACTGGAGGAAAGGGGGACTTTTCATCCACTTTAATGTCCTTTAATTTAGGTGAGAATCGTTACACTACAGTTAGGCGAACACAACTAATTTATTTTGCCTCTTTTATGATGTAATTGTTGGTCGATGTTGCTATTTGATCTCGAGGTGTGTTCATTCTGAACATTTGTGTAAACATATGTCCCCTCCCCCCCGCACACACACTCACACAGATTCACAAACACACACAGACACCCTCGTACACGCCTACTTTCCCTAACAAATGCTTGATATTCGTGTACTTCAATGTAGGGGCTCGTTAAAGAACCAGGTGGTTGAAATTCTCGCAGCCCTCCTACGGCGTCTTTCATATTTGTATCTTGGCTTTGTGGTATTAAACCCGAGCAATTACTATTATCTCGCATATCTTGACTCTTAAAAGGGGTAGATTTCAGGCCTTGTCAATGCGACATATTCAATCTTAAGCGCAGGACGGATCCCAAATGCAACCGCTGCATGCGCGTGTTTCTTCCTTTTCCGTCTCATCGCATAAGTTCTACGCCAAGTACATTACTCCGTGTGTACGTTCAAGAAATTGAAAAATTATGGGACCTTAAAACTTCGCCTTTAATGGTTGAACGCGATAGCAATATCTTGTTCCTATAGTGCGTTCTGTACACACTTAGGCCCGTATTCACAAACGCTCCTCCACTCGACCCTTCACTCGAAACGCTCCTTAAGTGGCGTTTTCCCATTCACAAACCGCCCTTCACTTGAAACGCTTCCTTCACTTGAAAAAATCTGGAGCGTTTCCTCGAGATTGTCAAGGAAGCGATCGAGCTACCTTGAATCGTCCCTCGAGTAAAATATTTGCGCCAGCATCGCGTCCATGGCGGAGCCCGTCTCGCTTTGACGGCGTTGATCGATTAATTTGGCTGCCACCGCCGCGTTCTTTTGACAATGACGGTGCGTGTTTACTACGGAGCTGTCTTCGAACGGTTCAGCAACGGCTACTGTGGCGCCGGGACAAGCGGGCGTGGTGTCAAAAGGAGCACTCACCAGTGCCGTGATATGTTGCGTTCCGTGCATGAGCCAGTGGATTACCTGCCTTCGGGTGTGCGTATACTCTTCGTGCGAGTGCTCCATGACTTACTGCGGATTCCAGTGCTTTGAAGTGTTTTGGTAAAGCTCGCACACCGCATCAGTTCAAGCGTGGTGCGAAAGCTTGACAAGCAAGCGGCATAGCAAACTTTTGATGCGCTGGGTTCACCGTACTTTAGAGTGGCTTCCTCTCCAGTGAACCTTTGCTGGCCTAGCCAAAATTTACGACGAAGCACACCTCCGTTAGACGACCATCTGTACCAATGAGAAAGTAAGTTCTCCCGTGTTTCTGTATTTTTTTTCCTGCTTCGGTCAGATTACTATTAAAGACAGTTTAAGAAAAGCACAACACAATACATTGGGCGCAATCAGTGTGCTGCTGTAGCTACTACGCGTGAAACAGCTTCTTTATACAGTGTCTATGCAGCTCACAATACCAATGAACAACCAAGTACACATTTAGGGGATCAAGCAGATGATAATGCTCTGTGAAACCTGCATGTACGCAAAAGTGCGTCGAGTGTCGTATGAAAACGCAAACATATGAAATATAAATACAGCAGATACATAATGAGATTGTTTTTTTTTTAATTTAACCCCATTCCTACCCCCAAGGAAGAATTGCTGGCTATGGCACTGATTCGTGCAATTAGATAATGAAATTATATACCCATATGCCTGGTCAGCTGCCTAAGTGCCTGAGCCAAACATGTGTCAAAATAGTCAAAGCTCAATACTTCAACCATGTCTGTTCTTGAACGCGAGACATACTAATGAATGTGTGCACAGCTAGAATTAAAGAAAAATGCGGCTTTTGTATCCAAGCTATTACGTTTTTCTAATATTATTTCTTGCCTCTTTTGTGCAGGGGACCAGCTGCCGACAGGAGAACACAGAGAAAAGGCCTCCTAGAATCTGACGTATTATCAATGCATTGCAGAGTTTGCACGACTGCATACAAAAGCACAAAAACAGCAGTGAATGCGTGCAGCTACACTGCATCAGGCGTGCTATGGTGTCTACTTCCTTAATCTTATTTATGATGTCCTCCGAGCTCGTACTTTATCTTTACAGTGTGTAGGTTGCATATGTTTGATTGATGAACACTTTTCATTTGCATTCTTATGTTTGCCACGTTGCTCCTCATCAGCAACATGAAATAAAGGTCCATTTGCCATTCACAATTTCTGTTTTGTTCATTTATCAATACATAATTATCGTCGTGTTTGTCTTTTCATGATGAGACAGGACTGCAAAAACCACTTCTCCGATTCTACAGGAAAGCAGTTCTAGGAAAATTAAACTTGTTTTACATAAAGCAGCACCACTCCTCTTCCATGGAACTGAGATGGCGTGGTTCTAACTGGTAGACTGGCTAATTATGCAGCAATAGCGGATATTTTATTTACAGGGTTCTGACCAGATGTATCCGCGATGACTGCAATACTCTTGAGCATTTTTCACCGCTTTGTTGCACTGGTCTTCAATAAATCAGCAGAATAATATACGCTGCTCTTGACGACACTTTCTCGAAGGTTGAGAGAACCCACAGGATAGTTTTTAAAACAGAACAGCGCCAAAAGTCAGACGCGGCTTCAATTTTATGATTTCCAAAAAAATAAAACATCCCCTATAATTTATGTTGTGCCGCGGCTTTGGAATGCCGCACAGACACCACGATCCTATTCATCAGGTATTTCCAGTAGTTATATTGCAAATAAAATCGAAAACATTTGTGCGAAGGTCATTCATGCACTAACGATTGTGCTTCTGAGCATGCAGATGAAGGAGACGGAGAAAAAATTTAAGACGTTGCCGCTGTGTGAACTTGGAGACGGAAGCTACACAAATTTAAAGGTTACTTCTATGCGAATCTGTCAAATTAGACGCATCCACAAATGCAGGGCAAATAGAAAAACAATGCTAAAACAATAACTTATTCCTTGGAAGTTTAAAATGTTAAAGTTGACACACACACACACACACACACACCAGTCCCTGTTAACCGACTATATGTGTTACTAAATGAAGAAAACAACTTTAAAATGTATTTTTCGCCAATAGTGAAAGAAAGGCACACGATCGCTTTTCTTAACTTGCGTAGCAGTCTAATTCGATCGCTCAGCCACGAGTATAACATGCCTAGTTTTTAACGCTACCCTGGTATAACCTTGAATATCAGTTGCGAGCAATGTCTTTCAAATTTCCTATTATACGCAGAGGAACAACTACGAAAGCGCCACAGTGAAATTCGCAGTAAATGAGAAAAATAAACATTGCACTGGCCCCTGAAATTAGGAACTGTGCACGTACTCCCGTAGCGAGAACGAATTTACGTACGAGTAATCCTTATACATAATGCGGTGGTGAATGCTAAAGGCACGCCAACATACAGTGATATACAGTAAAAAATACTCATTCCACCGCGTTATACATTCGGTGGCTACATTAGTGATCAGAAGGCTCTCAGTAAAGCGAAAGTAAACAAAGCAACAAACCATCTATTGCGCTTCCTGTCATCACTCACGTAGTTCGTTAGTCACCCCGGCGAAAGTAGGCTCTCAAACGACACACACGCAGACACTGCCGTAAATATAAACTGCAATTAATAGACACATACAAGACAAAATAAACTAAGCAGGTAGACACGTTCAGCAGCAGACGAAATGCCATCAGCTGTTCGTTCAGCTGCCTGGGTTCGACTGTTGCCAGACTTGAAGGAGGGTTTCGCTAACTCTATCAGCACAAGGCTTAGGGAAACAACACTACCACTCTAAATGCACGTATTTTGCTGTAATGTCGATTTAGAAAAAAGAATAACTAGAAAAGGCGTTCTCTTAATGTACATAGATAGGCAGTTCTTAACCACAATTGCGAATACTCTCGTTATCAGGCGCTTTTCTCGGCGCATGCAGTTCACTCAAGTGAAGGGAGCATTTCCAAGGCCTCCCTTGGCGAAGGAAGTATGGAGGAGCGTTGATGAAACGCGGCGGCCCCTTGAGTGGAGGAGCACGCTCCACCTTGACTTCGTCAAGTCGAGGAGAGCCCTTGAGTGAAGGAGCGTTTGTGAATACGGGCCTTAGTGCATGAAACCTTTTCGCACTTGCTATACGCATATACGTAGCCTTAAGATAATAGGCGCAGTATATCGTGTGTGCCTTTCGTGGGTGACCCAGCTGCTTTAAACCACGAATTCGTCACAATAAGCATGTTCTGACGCCCGCTGGAGATTTGCGCTTGTACCACGCCTTATCACTGCAATATTTATTGTTGTATTGCGAAGCATGTATGCAGGATGCGTGTGTATGTAAAGCATGAAAGTTACTTTTATTTCATTTCCAAGCCGAGCAAGTTATTTTCACCGTATTCACAAGCAGACGCATGGCCGTGTGGTAGAACATCCGCTTGTCGCGCAAACGATCCGTGTTCGATGCCCACTCAAACCTAAACGACCGTGATTCGATCCCACTCTTTACTTGCATCGTTCTCAATTTTTCGGTCACGCACAAGATGATGATATTTACCTCACCGACGCCGACGTCGAAATTGCTCCTAAATGAGCTCTTTAACGTATCGCGTTAAAATGCTGAGATTACCGACACAGACATATAGAGCACACTTGTAAGCTTTCACAAAGAACGTGAGTTGCGCTGTACGATAAGATTTAGCCAGCCCCTCTAAGTGAACGCGATCGTAACCCGCCTCGGTGGTGCAGTGGTTACAGTGCATGACTGCTTACCTGAAAGTCGTGGGTTTCGAAAACGACTGCAACGGTCGCATTTAGATGGACGCACAATGGTACAAAGGACCTCGTACTATACGACGTCAGTACATGTCAAGGAACACCAGGTAGTCAAATTTACCTGAGTTCTCCACTATTACATGCATGGAGCACCTGGAAGTCATAGAGTGGGTTTGGCTGGTAAAATCCCAGACATTATAAATATCCGTTTATGTGGTGTTTAGTACATGGGTGCACTGAAAGAAGAGAAACCTTTGAAAAGCTAGCAGTAGTTAACGTTCGCGAGCTTTTGTATACCGCGTCCGTAATCGCTTGATCGCCACGAGGTTGACTTTTCAGATATTCTTTGTGTGGAAGTATGCACAGTAATTTCGGTATTAGAGTTACGGGCATTGTGTACAGCTAGCTTTTTTAAAGACGGAGGGTAGTGTTTTTTTTGGGGGATACATCGACGCAAAATTCTTAATCTGTCTGCCTGACTATCTATTGGTCGACTTGTGTGTTTGTCACCCGAAACGGCTAAACTCCAACCACATCCGCTGCGCCCACCTATAATGTTTTTGTTTTTGCGTTCATGCTTCTGCGTATTATCGATTACAAAGCAAATGTTGCACATATCTGAGCCAGAATATCAACATTCCATTATACTGAGGCGTGTTTCTTTATGCTATAAAAGGCACACATCACTTTAGGGACCGTAGCGTTTATTACGTTGCGCTGTCAACAATGCAATGCTAAGCATGAAAATGCGGGTGTTTTTTCACGCTTTGCTAAGACGGTGTGGTGGTGGAACCTACCCGTCACCTTGCATTCTACACATTATGGCCTCCAACATTGCACGCACACAACATTCTTTCGTTTCCCAAGAAAACTGCCAGATGGCGCTCATGTGTCACGCAGAGTAGAGTGCCTTGATGCGCTCGTTAGCTTCTAAGCTTTCTTTACGCCTGAACATACAAATAAACAGAGAGGACTGGGAGGCGGACCAGCTCGGTAGCTAGGACCTTCCGGCCCAACCAAGGAGGTTTAAGAAAAAAATTGCTGGAGTGGAAATTCTCACCCATAGGTGGCGCCGTGCCAACCGTAAAATGGCGGCTGCGGCAGCCATATTACTATGGGCATGATGAGCTGTTGGCATTCGGTGATTCAGAAGGAGCGTTTTTCTCGCAGGCCTAACGAGTTTGACGTGGCAACTTCTTCGGGTCAGATAGTGCTCAAAGTGCGTTCTTGTGTTACTAGTTTTGTTTTTTTGGAAGCCTCGAATTCAAGGCAATTTTTTAGGGGGGGGGGAGATCAAGTTTCTGATAGTGGTCTCTGTGAATTATTTTTTCGGAAGCGACTATCTTTCAATTTATAAAAGAAACGTAGTCTTGAGACTAACAAATCAATGTCCCTTGATGTCTAGGTGGGCACCACCAGAATATAGCTAGTGTCTGAGATCATTCGAGGGCAAAAGCTGGCTTCACTACTGGTGGCAAAGCATTGCGGGAGCTTCCATTCCAGCAATTTTATTTAAAACCTCTTTGGGCCCAACAAGCCATTCTCCAGAGTGCCAGGACAGCGGCCACGACAAATAAGGTCACTGACTAAGGACTCCACGTAGTGCTGTACGGAAGCTGACCCACGAGGAGCTGGTTTCTCTGGCAACCTCTCTGTTTTTAATAAATGTCTACCACCATGCACCACTGCGTGCGTCGAGCCACTCTAACGCAGCGCCCCCAGAATCCCGTTCACCAATTTTTACAGCGAAAGCTGTTATGAGATCACTTTTCGGGTCAAGCACAGTTCCCTGGTCCGCTGCGTGCCAGCCCAATATTCTACCACTGAGTTACGCCAGTGCTTATAACTTGTCAGACTTGCCTTAGGCAGGCATGACTTAGCGCCAAAGGGACAGTGAAGCTGGAACCCGGGTCCGCCAGGTGCCAGCCCAGTATTCCACCACTGAGCTACACTGGTGCTTGTGACTTGTTGTCAAACTTGCCTTAGGCAGGCTTGATGTCGAGAAAGCAATCGGTTTAATACGACTTATAAAGCGTTTTAAAACAGCGACACAATAACCAGTCGTCGCACAATGCGAATAGTGTAACGGCCGTCCAATGCTCCAAACCATCACAAAAGCTTGTTCTTGTTCCCCTAATTACTGAGGCGCATAACCACTTCAGCCATAATTTCTCATCGTCGTCAGCCACTGCATGGACAATTGGTACAAAATTCCTTGCAAGTGTTTAGCGGATACCAGGCTTCTCAGAAGAATGATGAAAAATAGCATAGCGAATGCCGGCCTACTACCCAAAAGTTTATTTTTAATGCCCTAGTGGGTACCAAGCAAGTGTGTTTGCAGTAGTTACCCAATGAGTGTGTTGAGAAGGCTCTGAAAGGCCCTCTTGCTTTCGTTGTGACTGTGCTGCGTCTATTTTTGTTTTTCTTTGTTTCATCTTCATTTGTCTTTTTCATTCCTTTATCAACTGTGTTTTCGCAATTGTGAATTGTTTTACGCTTTGTTAACTTAGAATTTGCGTCGATTTGTCTCAGAGTGTACTAATGTATAGGTTTCTGTACTATTGTTGCATTTCATGCTTTTGAATTATCTTTGTTTTTTATTCTGTTTTTTTTTTCGCTTTCTGTGTTTCAAATATGCTTTTCTTTTGCTCGACATTTGCCTGCCCTGGAATTCCAACCAACACATTATCGCTAGGAGGTACCCCTGACAGTGTTTACTTCGGCACCTCCTTCTGTAATACTCATGAACCATGCCACTTGTATTTTCACGATGTCCCAATAAACTTCAACTTCAACTACCGCACAAGCCTGGGTCACAGTGGGAATCGAACCCGGGTCATTTGGGTCCAAGTGGGGATGGAACCCGGGTCGTTTGCGTGGCAAGCGGATGTTCTACCACAAGACCACGCGTCTGCTTGTGAAGGCAGTAAAAATAAGTTCATCTGCTTGTAAATGCAGGGAAAATAACTTTCATGATTTACATACTCACGCGTCCTGTATACGTGCTTCACAATACAACGTAAAATGTTGCAGAAATAATGCAAGTACCCATTGCCAGGTGGCATCATAACATGCGACTATTTTAATGACTACATGGTTTACTGCCAGTCACTCAGTACAAAAGGCACACATGCTACTTGTCACACCGGTCCAGTTTATTAGGGAGGCAATCGCCGGGCTAACTCCAAGGGTCGAAGTATCGGCCCTCCGAACCGCACCACGAAAGCGTGGACAATTTAGGAGTGGTCCTTATTGGCGCGCCAGCAGACGCCGGCTGTGGCCCAAAGAACAAGTCAGAGCCGAGAGTTGATAAACGAAACAAATACTATATTTTCAAAAATGGCAGATCGAAAACAAACACAAGAATGCACACTCCACAATAGTTACATACAATACGTCACCAAACAAACGACGTATTACACAGCACAATCAACCACACTTGAAACAACGGACACAGACAACAATACGCACTACAATGCAGTCGCATGCATTGAACAACCAAGACACTTAAAGACTAAAGAGATAGAAAACCTATTCAGTCCAAAGTTCTTGGAACCAAAGTCGAGATGATACTCTTCCGAGAATCACTCACTCAAAGTCCAGCGTTGTTGTCGTTCCGCGCCCTCGAAGTTTCTCTTCCAGGAAACCTCCCGTCTTCAATAGGCCACTCTTCCAACTTCAACTTCTTCGCCGGAACACGTCGGCTTCACACTCGCAGCTGTTGCCACGGATCTTCGCTCGATAGCGGTAAACACACGCTCTTGCCTGTAGCCCGAGCCTTCCCCTCAGGTGGAAATCCTCTTCATCTCCGGCTTCGTCCCTACGGACAAACCTTCGCCGACTACACGGCGGGATCCCTTCGCACTCTGGCGCAACTTCCGTCTTCTCCTGCTTTCTCGTCTCGGCTGCTCGATTAAATACCTTCCGCGCCACCTTCCAGAAAGTTCTCCTCATTTCGTCGGCGCGATGCGCAACGAAGGCTGGGGAGAGGTGCGAGACGGTTCGACTGCCCTCCGCGTCGGATGACTCATCTCGGCGTGACCACGCCTCCTTCGTTCTAGAAAAATCGCGGGCTTGCTCGGCCGCCGTTGTGGGGTGAGGAGGTTCGTCGATGAAGCCACGCTTCTGCGGGGAGAGCGCGCGCCCGGGGAGCCTTGACTGTTTGTTTTCTTTTTCTTCCCTTTTTTTTCTTTTGACTTCGCGGCGTTTCTTCCGCGCGTTACCGCAAGAATTTGCGGCGCGCCTATTTTTAGCGCTCGTTCTGTGACACTACTACACCTATTCCCTTCAGGCCAGTGGGGGCATAGCTAGTCTGGAAAGGTGTCTTGTATATAGTGTTTAAATACGCACTTGAAACAGGACATCGAGTCCCGCCATGGTGGTCTAGTGGCTAAGGTGCTCGGCTGCTGACCCACAGGTCACGCGATCGAATCCCCGCTGTGGCGGCTGCATTTCCGATGGAGGCGGAAGTGTTGTAGACTCCTGCTCAGATTTGGCTGCACGTTAAAGGATCCCAGGTGGTCAAAATTTCTGGAGCACTCGTTTATGGCGTCTCTGATAATCATATTGTGGTTTTGGGACGTTAAACCATCCATGTCAATCAAAAAAAGGACATCGCTATCACGTTCAACTCTTGAAGCCGATTCTTTAGGGTCGCCTAATTTTTTCGCTGTTCTTTGCTACAACGCTTCCAAACCGACTAGCCCACCGACGAACAATATCGTAGCATTTGTTCGCAAGTGGGCTAGTCATTGGTAGCACGCCGACGTGTGTAAAGGCAAAAAACTTTAGACACACCACCAAACTCGAAAAACTGACCGTCGGCGTTCCGCAGCGTCTGCGTCAACACATGTAGTGAAGAAAAATAAATCACCGTCACTTTCTCGCGCAGAACCTTAAACAAATATTTTATTCACTCTCTCCACACGCAAAGCAATCGTCTTTCTACGACATTTGCAGTGAATCTCGCAGATACGGGGCTAAGCGTTCTTGCCGGCAGGTGTTGGGAAACCTAATTGTGATGAAATCAAGGTGATATACACTGACGTTTTTTTTTTCGAAGTAGACATGTATACAGTCAGGTGAGTACACATGCGCAGGCACAAACAAAGGCCCCGCATGTGACACATTTATGGAGCGTGTATCGTTATACCATGAAATGTGTATCGATAGTGCTCGCTACAGGTATTTCAGCAAAACCTTTTTTTTTAATTGCTTCGACATCGAACCCACGACCTCCATAGCTCATCTAGACAACGCCATTTACAGCCACCAAGTTGTAAAGCGGTGGGTGGTATTCTATAGTTCGAAAACTTGCCAAGATATTCCCGTGAACTATTGCTTTATCTATGATATGGAGCAATGATTCACTTCGTGCCCGATATTCAGTAGCTTCGATGCAGCTGGGAGCTGCAGATTAATTGCTATATAGAAGCTTGTACGCTACGAAACAGAAACCACAAATAGAATAATAGAAAGGCAAACAGGAAAAAAAAATACGAGACAAGTTTAGGTAGCTCGTTTGAAAAATCTGACATATGAGCGTGTTGATTGGGGTACCAGATCGCTCGGTTTTCCTGCTTCTGTTGTTGCTGCCGCTGTTTTTGTGGCGAAACTCCTTAAGGCGTGGTCTGTCCATCCTCCGTTGTCGTACGTAGCCACCGGTGGCACATACCCGCTCTAGAGCGGGTAAGTGCCACAGGGGATGCGAGATAAGAGATTGCGGTACTTTGAGTGTTCACTAGATGGACGCACGGACGAACGCCTGGACAGATGGACAGCAGAACAGCAGACGGACGGATGGATGGACGCGCGGAGCGGGTACATGTGCCACAGAGGGTGCAAGATGGCGGTACTTACAGTGTTCACTAGATGGACGCACGGACAGACGGACAGATGGACGGACGCATGGATGGACGGAAGCATGGAAGGGCTGATGGACGCTTCGCCCCACTCATAATCATTCATTTCGTGGATATGCTGTGAGTTGTTTTCCAGACCTGGCTCACTTTTGACACAATCGACAATAGTTTTATGGCAAGACACACGCGGCTGCTAATGTGTAATACCATGTTGGAGAACAAAACTTGGAGCTCTGTCTGAGCTCGTATATTCTCTGGTTCTTAAAGTGTTTTCCTATTTGAAAGTGTAATTTGAAAGGCATATGAGTCATATCTTAACCTCGAGTTTTCGCATCAATGAAAGCAAGCGCATAGGATTTTCCGACATCTTCGACAGTGCTTCGTTTACAATTATATGATTGACTTTGTCGGCAAGTTCGGAAAAATAAAAATTAAAATCTTTTTCCTGCTGGTTTCTTATGTGGTATCTTTAATGCGTACGCGTTTGACCCGCTATTACAGAGTGGTATTTTCAGTTGTTACTTTGGAACCCATCAATTAACTGTCGATCTATATATTATATGGTTTGTTGTTTATTAAAACAGGATCAAGCGTTAAACGATTGGTGTTCTATGTACGCATTTTTTGAGATGCAGCATACACGCAGCTGTGCTGAAGTCATTGCAAGATGCGCATTCGTGTGATCAATTATTCGGTTGCATGGTTTTGAATTTCTGTTCGATTGATGCGAGGACCGAAACGCTTTGAACAAGCTCACGGCCCAGTAAACAGGTATCGCAGTTTTTTTTAGATGCGAAGCATTTCTTTGCGTTCTGCAGGCACATTTAGCGTCTGTCGACGTATCCGCCTATCTATCTAGCCACCTACGCGTTGATATCACCCCCTTAACTTGGGGTGCACCAAAATTATCATGGGAAGGTAAGGTGGTCTGACGAATATGACTCACTGGTGATGACAAGCAGAATGTGGCAAGGTCATCGCATATGTCTTCAAACTATTTCCGCCATACGCGTGGGGCACATAATTATATACCATGGGTGGGTATGTGTGCACTGTGGCTATGTGTACATTGCCATGATTCATTTCTCGAGTTTTGTTATCGCCTCAAAACACTGATTGATATGTGGGGTTTAACGTCCCAAAACCACCATATGATTATGAGAGACGCCGTAGTGGAGGACTCCGGAAATTTTGACCACCTGGGGTTCTTTAACGTGCGCCCAAATCTGAGCACACGGGCCTACAACATTTCCGCCTCCATCGGAAATGCAGCCGCCGCAGCCGGGATTTGAACCCGCGACCTGCGGGTCAGCAGCCGAGTACCTTAGCCACTAGACCACCACGGCGGGGCGCCTCAAAACACTACACAATTCTCAGCGCAAAACACGCGTGCAGTTTTCGAGAAGCTTCCGGACTTAGGTAGATCGTTTCGATAAGATCACGCCCACTCTGCGAACTGTACAGATTATTCTGGAACCTTCGCTACTGCCAGCGATAACGCTAGAACATTCGATGGCAAGAGTATAAATGCCGACGCACTTCGCCGCTTGTCAGTTGTTGATCGACGGCCGACGCTCCGTTTGCCGCTATCAGTCCAAGACTGCTACTGCAGTCCAACTTTCCGTTTACTGGGCACAGGTTCGCCCAAATAAACAATTTATTATTCGACTCGCAGTGTGCTCCATTCGTCCCCGTCACGACCCCGTGGCAATATACACAGAGCTGGTCAGGTGATATCACACCTCTGTGCATTCTGTGGAGAAATGGAAACAATTGAACATCATTTTTTGTCTTGTCACCGATATTCTATGCCTATAAAAAGACTTCTAGTTATTTCATTTCTGAAAATGGGCGTTACATTGACGGCGGAAACTGTATACTAAAATTTGGTGCCTCAGTTTCGGGACATTGCCACAGGGATGCTTTCAATGCCGTTTGCGATTACATTCAGGCATCGAAACGTATTTAATTGTGATCTCCAATCAAATAGTTATTATTTTTTATCATAAAAAATGTTCATTCTGAATTGTGAAGTGAAAAAAAAACGCAGCTGAGCGGTCATCTCAACAGCTGAAGTCTCAAAATCTCTCAGATTGACTTTTATATTTTTGCCCTTTTCCTCTCTTTTGCAATGAGTTTTTACATTAGTTATAATACAAATTCATTTTTACACATAGTTATATAGCTCACAAATAAAGTGCACTATGCATTCTTGGCCAATTCCCCTGAGTGGGTGGGAGCCATGAGTCCAAGGAAACAAAGAATGTACGGCAGGTGATTGAAAGCTTATGTCTATACCGAGGCAGGTACACGGCCGTTATGATATGGTGCCCCAGACATAGCGGAAATGGGTAACGATAGAGCAGACAGTGCAGCTCGAACACCTCATTACTCACCGAGAAACCGTGCCTCGTCCAGATAAATACCCGTTCGATACTCCAGGCTTCTCACACTCCTCGAGATATCTTAGAACACCAACGTCGCCAACGACGGCGATTCTCGCTGCCACATTTTGGGCTGAGTGTAAAAGAAGCGCATGAGTGGCGCCGCCTGCAGACAAATACATATCCGCACCTGCGTTTAAAACATGCGATGCATCCAACCGCATACGCCGGTTCTTGCCCGTGCTGTGGAGGACAGCCAGCACTTGTTCACATTACATGGGAATGTTATAGTTAAGGTCAGCCAAAATTAATACGCCTCAGATTCCAGCGAAAAAAAAATTCACGATGGAGCAGTGAGAGACCTAGCTCTCCAGCGAGGAAAGGAAGGACCAAGTGGCGCTCCTGGACCAGGTGCGGAGGGCTGCTGAGGCTAGTGGAGCCCTGGGCTAAGGACCCCACCCAACTGCTTGTAAGCTTTGTTTCATTTTTTTTCTCTGCAATAAACGTTTTTCCAATCCATGATATCTACACAGAAGCGGCGAGAACATTGTTTTTTTTTACGCAACAGCGTTAAGGAACTGACTTCGGCAACGTTGTCCTGATGAATTCAAAATGTCTGGGTCTCAGCAGAAACGGAACCCCAATATTTTGCACGGCAATCAAGAATTCTACCTCAGAGCCAGGCCAGGTCTCGGAACTACTTTTCAAAGAGATCCTAATGTTTGTGAAGCGTGACACCTCAAGCCCAGTACTTCAATCACTCGAGTAGAAATATGGCTAACATTCACCATCATTTCCGAGAAGTCAAGGCAGCATTCATCATTCTGTAGAACGCCAGAGGTCTGATACCGCGTCTTTCGGACTATTGTTGGTTAGTGCGTGTCAACATGTCCTACGTTATGAGCGTTTGTGAGCCCAGCGCATGTGCGTGCTCTCCTCTTTCTCCCTTTCTCCATCTCACGAACTCCCTCATCCTTATCCCCAGTGTAGGGAGGCATACCGGTCGTTCTAGACTGGTTCACAACCCCGCCTTTCGTTTCCCACCTCTTCTTCTTATTATTATTTAATTGTGGTTGCAATGCTGGCTATCTAATCTTATAAACACTACTATGTACTCCTTTGATAGCCGTCACAGCGGGTTAGCGTCAATTGTAGTTATGCGCCATCCGCTGAATATGATTTACGTAGCAGTCTCCAGGCTTATTAACCTTGCGAGCACCAGTTACCCCTTCTGGTGTTGCTCCTATCCATGTTGCTGTTTGCATCGTTACGCAACTATAAACAACTGGTTATATAAAACACATCCGGCCGTTTAACGTACGGTCTAAGTGTTTATTTGTGCTTATATTTAAAACACTTCGCTTCGCTAAAGAAACACAAAAAAAGAATGACAACACAGTCACCTTCCATCCGCATGCCTCGCATCACATCGATTCCCAAAGTACGTGGGATCTGCTGAGTTTTATAACACCGGACCTGTGTAGCAATTTTTGTTCTTTGTGACTCGATCGCAGAAAACTGTGATGATCTTAACGGTTTTCCGCTAATGTGCGGCCTATACCAGAAACGTATCTTCACCATAAAGGTATGTGCGAAAAAAAAATCGGTCTAATCGCGCTATGTGAAGAGCTGGTTCACTAAATATGAAGGCGCCAAATAGTCCAACCAATCAAAAACAGGCAACAGAAACTGCCTGAATTCATCCCTGGTTTGTCTGACTGTGCTAAAGTCTCTGGTAGGGAACTATAGCAGCAGCTGTAGACAACCTGTATGACTTAGCTAAACTCGACAAACAATCAATACATAATAGTCCGGTTTCGTTGTTTAAAGCCTTGCGGGGCTTGTACCACCGCGCGTGGCTATACGATCATCACCGCCGTATATTTCCAAGTTAGGATGGTTCTACAGTCTGGGATTCGTACAGCGCGTAGCTAATCCAACGCGCAGTTATTTTCCCTTATACGCCACGCGTAGTTCATCCGCGTGTTCAGGAATGCGAGAAAATGCAAATGTTTACGAAGGCGTGTTTCATGCGGCGAAAGCTTCGCGAGCCTTCCTCCAAAAACAAGCAGTCAGATGATGAGGTGCGCACTACATTTCTTTCTCTTTTTTTTTTTTTCGCGAGGATCCAAAGGGTATGCGACGATGTCGTTTGTGTGTTTTGTCATTTTCTGAGTGCGTGCAGTGCTGCTTGCATTTCCTCGTATACTATAATGCGCCATCACTCAGAGCGCACGTCGAGACGCTCTCTCGTCTCAGGCATGGGGTGTCACGGCTTCCTTAGAGATAACAACACGTTGGCACATTGAAGAAAAGTTCTGGTAGTAAGGTTAGTAGCTGCGACTCCGTGAGAAGAGACCGCAGTACATGCGTAGCGAGAAATGCGTTTCAGGGTGGAGAGGTGGGGGTTAAGTTATACTTTATGCATGTTTGTGCGCGTGTTTTTGTACGTGCACGCACGCACACAGACACACACAGTTGAGATGTGTGTGTGTGTGTGTGTGTGTGTGTTTGTGTGTGTGTGTGTGTGTGTGTGTGTGTGTGTGTGTGTGTGTGTGTGTGTGTGTGTTTGTGTGTGTGTGTGTGTGTGTGTGTGTTTGTGTGTGTGTGTGTGTGTGTGTGTGTGTGTGTGTGTGTGTGTGTGTGTGTGTGTGTGTGTGTGTGTGTGTGTGTGTGTGTGTGTGTGTGTGTGTGTGTGTGTGTGTGTGTGTGTGTGTGTGTGTGTGTGTGAGAGAGAGAGAGAACACGCCAGTGCACAGCACTCCTGCATTGATATGCAGCGATTTTGTAGCCACACTGTTAATGAAGGCTCGCATAACGTGCTAGCTATAACAGGAAGCTGCACGAAAAAGGTCTAGTGGACTGGTCATAAGTAGTAAATTACTCAGGACGTAACATTAAGAGTATATGTATTGCTTATATGCAGATGTAGTACAGCGTACACATTTAAAGAAGTGGACAATAAGGCATGATTACTCTCACAGGGTGATCTGGAAGGGGCGTTGTATTGACCCCCTAGCCTCCCCCCTTAATGCTATAATGTGTACACCCGAGAAAATATTCACATGCGCTCAAGAAAACTGATATGCAGATACTGGCCTTCCCGTGAATACTTTGTATACCATGCAGTGTAGTTGATAAAATGACAGTGAACGTGATTCAATGACAAAACTAACAAGAAAAAGGACACTAATACCATAGTACAAGTTGTATTTTGTGCAGTATAACTGCACAAAGTACAAGTTTACAGCATACTGGTTTAGTTGTTTCGTGTAACTTACTTATAGACGGCTGTAACGTTATAATTAAGTGGGTACGATGTTGAGAAGACCGCCAGAAGAATAACTTAAAGTTTTCGAAATCGGCCACACGACTCTTCATGCTTTGTTCCTAAAACAAGGAAGTGGCGCAACGAGCAGTAGGAGTATAGGAAAACAGCCAGAAATGCACATCTTCAGGCGGCTGCTCAAATGTTTTGCCAATATATGATACTACACTTTTTCTTGTAAGTGAGGGAGGTTATATTCGTTGCATATCAACGGACATTCTGTTCGAGCCGACAGAAAGTCGATAGAAACAGAAAAGCTTCTTTTCATGAAAATCTTCGAACGTGAGCACAGTGTAAGCCCGTACACAGCTTTGTTCGGTGCAAAGTGCTATTTCCCTATATTTTCTTTTTATTCGGACACTTCCTGACTGGCTCTTAATTGATTTTGTCTGAGCTGTCTTTAATATATATATATATATATATATATATATATATATATATATATATATATATATATATATATATATATATATATATATATTCTTTTACATTTTTCAAATGGTTCATGATATTTATTTCTCATGCTTGTCATCGTGAATTCAGTACACTGTTCCAGGTATCCTCTTATAAAGGTAACAATCCGATATCATCAAACGTCGAAGCCCGCATGAGTAGTGCTTTTGGTTATCTGTACCTAGATGAAGTCGTCGCCAATTCAGTAGAATGACTTATCTAGACTGCATCGTCACCACCCCGCCGTGGTATATAGCTTATCGGATAAGGTGGCGCACTGCTTAGGTCGAGGTTCAGTTCGTGGTCATGAGGCAACCAAATGCAAGAACACAAATTTTAGTGTTGGTGGTCAAAGGTGCCCGCCTTTTGTCCCGAAGGTATAGCGGACGTAGTTCAGCAATAATTGTGGAGCTCATTCAGACTCGCTCATGAAATATATTGTTGCCCATATGGGTTCTCTCAAACTGACGCGCACTATATTTTATTCAGCCAGCCTCACTCAGACTCAGGCTCACTTAAGTATTATTCGCCTGCACTCACTAACTCACGGCTCGATCCGAGTCACTGTGAGTCCTCTCACGAGTGAGTTCGCTGACCTGTGGTCGCGGGCTCGATACAAGCTGCGGCGGTCGCACTTCGATGGAGGCGAAAGAAGGAATATAGAAAATGTATGGAGATATGGACTATAACTACGTCCATTTCACTGCTCTACACACGAGGAAGGCAAAAACTTGCATGGCGCTTCAGCTTCGCCTTCAAGAGAAGAACGCGTATAATCGGGTCCCGTACGAAAGCACCGCCTTCGACAAATGCCGCAAGGTAAAGATCGTTTGTGACACTGGCCGCGTCAAACTATATGCTGGAATGCCTACTGGATGTATACACTAGCAGTTTACTCACTACGCCGTGATTCTTCTTTTTGGGATTTGGCCAAGTACCCACTTCTTGTTTTTATAACGTGCCACACACACCTGTGCAGCTGCGCGCTTTGTAATGGGTGGGCAACTCTTTCAGCCATCCAATCGTTGCGCACGTTTTGACGCCTGGGGTGATAACGCTTCTGCCACGCATTATTACACGCGTTAAGGAGAATCGGCTCAGTGCGTGACATAGTTATAGTTGTTTTTAATATTTATTTTTTGGGATCTGTCTCGCATTCTCGCTCACGGACAACGCTAATACTTTTTGCTCACCACCGACAACGACATCCTAATTTCAGCTCTCGTCAAAGTGGCCGCTCTATTAAAAAACACACACACATGAGACCTCGTGACGTCAAAATAGTTTCGATCACAGTTGTAACTGTGGTAAGGAATTGCGGTTCTGTGGGCGACGATTGTAGTTAAGCGGTGAATTTCAGTGCGTTAACGAGGTATCATGTGCGCTGTGGCGAAGTTCTCCTAAAGCGTTTAGTCTAGACATCATTGGATGTATTAACAGTGTGGGCGCTCCATAGTGGGCAGCTTGCATTATAGTCGTCGAGGTCGTTCCACTGATCCCACAGTATTCCGGCCACCATTGTAAGACTATGAGATGTCCTTGATTATCGAAACGATGACAAATCTCATTAGTATAAGCCACCAACTGAAAGTAGTCTTCACATAGTAGCCTTCGCAGACTTTCAAGAGTTGCCTTAGAGTCGTGTAACATGGCTAACTTGCCAGGGCATGCTACATATGCAGGCCTGTGTACGGTAAGACCTGATTCGACGTTATAATAGAGAACATCGGATGGTGAACAACGCAATCGTCTAGGTGTAGCTTACACGAGACGTTACACCCAATCGATCGGCTGCAGTGACACATGTATAGGTCCCGATTGTGGCCACTGCCAGTTGCCAGAAACGTTCGAACATATATCTTGCTCCTGTCCAGCGTACGCAAGAGAACGTTAGCAGCGGACCTCTTCGATTGGACGATGTACTAGTCGACCATTAACCAATGATGCAGTGTTATGTCCTTGGCCTGATGCCATACAACGGCGAATGTGGCTAAAAAGAGCCATCGTAGCATTCTGAGAAGGCACTGTAGTAGATGCACGTCTTTAGACTTACCCCAGCGTTACGAGAACACATTCTGTTCTCGAGATCTATATACCTCACACCATCGTCATTTATCACTCTCTCGCTTCTCTGTCACTCTTCCCCAGTGTGGAGTGTACAATGACAAGCCAGAGCAATTTAAACTGCATGTATACGTTAGGCTGACCTCTCTGTCTTTCTGTCCATAACTTTTTTTCCTCTCTCGGATGGTCAAATTTTCCAGATCCCTGGCCTACAGCGTGTCCCATATTCATATCGTACCTTTCTTAACTAAAAACGCTGCGATTTTTCACATATATTTGCTGTAAACAGCTTTAACTTGGCTATGAAATCAAGAAAATTAACAATGTGGTTCAACCATGCTGCTGTTGCACCACTGTCGAGAAAACAATGAAGATGAAAATTTATTAATACAAAGTGACCTTAACATTGTATTTACCTCTCCCGAACAATGTTTGATAAAATACTTCGTGCGCTAGCTAATAAAGCCATAATTGCGTCGTCGGTACTCCTCATCAGTCCTGTATATTGACAGAGAGCTTAAACAAGACTCTCGCTGACATGCGATCCATGTACGTTGACTGCGATCACAAAAACTAGGATGACGTTCTGCCATACGTAACATTTGCTTACAACACTGCTGCCTAAGACAACTGGACGGCCTATTGTGCTCTCCCATAGTAGAGTACCAAGTACTCTAAATCGCTCACCAGGAGTTTTTTCCAAACACACAGCATTCAAAGCGCGTAGGCTTGTTGCTTTCGTGCTGTAGTTCAGGAGGCAGCGCGAGAGGGCTACGGGACGGCTTCATGCTCTCCCATAGTAGAGTGCCTAGTACTCCAATTTGTCAACCACGTTTTCTAAACACACAAGCTGGACAGTTCTTCGAAACGGCTCATTGCTCTCCCATAGTTGAGTACGAACTACTCGAAGTCACTAAACATTTTTTTTTTTGTAAACACAAGGTTCACCATTACACATATCGTGAAATGGTAGTCAGCCCTTGTCTTTCGCAAGGACTTATTCGCCCTGGGACAGCTTATTGCTTTCCCATTATAGTAGAATACATCGTACCCTAAATTGCCGTACATTTATTCTAAACACAAGTTCATCACTTTCTGATCGCTTCGTGTGGCCGAGAAGCAATTACGATGGTGGGCGCGACGCTCTCGCCTGACACGAACGACATTATTGCATGCAGATGCGCATGACTTTATGCGGCTCGCTAACGCGGCCCACAAGCTTGCACTTGAGTGAATCCAAAAACAACAACACACCGACTCACAGAGGCACAACGCTATATACTCGTCATCGCCAGGTTATTTACCAACCCGGCTGTGTAGAACTGAGAGTGATCGCGCACCATATTATACTCGCAGTGAAGTTTGAATTTTTCTAATGTTGCCGTTTCGGCGACTTCAAAAGCCTGGGAACTTTCACTAGAACATAGAATATCTCTCCATTTAAAAAAATAAAAACAAAAGCCTAAATTGTTTTGCTTAGTGAGGACAGGGTTTGTGGCTTAGGTCGTTCGTCAGAGGAGCTCTCGTATATGTCGTGCAATGAGGTTGTTTTGCTCTAAGAAACCTTTCTCGCGTGCGCGCGACAAACCACAACTTTGTTTCTCTTAAGCAAAAAAAAAAAAAACATATGTGGGCGCGGTGCCCCATTTTTAACAGGTGATGGTTCACACCACATGTCGATATTGACGCGTACGTAACCGATAGGCTGACCACTCATCATACGTATAAACGTGAACGCAAGCTTGCACAAACAAGGTTTACAGTGAACTCTGAGAGTCCTGAAAGCATGCCTATGAACGAGCCTCACAACCCCAAGTTGCCGGCAAACTGTTATACAGACGGAATCGACGTTGATGTGGTTCATTATGCGAGGTGGCCCACACCTTTCCGTGTGGTACTGCAGTTCCGTCAACAAACGTTTTCCAGCCTCAAGTCACGAAAGTGAAAGAAAAGTTGCCGAGGTGCGCTATCAATAATGCCGTGGATGTGTACTCGAGCGGTGGAAGCAAAGTTATGCGAGCATACCTGCCAGTAGCAATGTTTCGTCCATCTTTTTTTTTTCTTGCTTGGCGGGGGGGGGGGGAAGGTGGACCGCGTGACATGCACGCAACTGCATGTGAAGCGGACACTGCAGTTGTGTACCCATGCTTCAGCGAGAAAGTGTATACCGCACGACACTTGCCCGAACACGCATCGTGCAGAGTTCTGTATATGCGGCGTGTTTGGTTTCGGCTTATTGAATATCCGAGCGTGCGGTGTGACAGTGTGCCGTTACTGGGAGCACGGCATGCAGACACTCTCTGGCGTGATTGAAATGGCGGCACACGTATGCAGTTTTCTCCGGGGCAAAGATGCACGGCACGAAACAGCGTATGGCTTGTTATGACGTGCGTTCGGATATGCGACACACGAAGAGAGAGGGATGAAAAGAAATAATAAGCGGAAAGAACAATCCACTAGCTCGGTTTGCGAATTTCGAAATCCGATCGGGATCGGAGCTGCATGCATATCTATAGCACGCAGAGAGCACTTCACGATTGATCGGCTCCACCAGTTTTCATGTGCACGCGCCTGTGTGTATGGATGTATCGACATGCGAAGGTGTGCGGTGCTGTGAATTGATGCGCGCATTGTCGCATGCTTACACCCCCCCCCCCCCTCATTTTTTTCTTCTCTGTATCGGTGCATGGTGAATGTCGATACTCGGTGCATATTTCCACTCCGTAAGGGCGTTATGAATTTCACGTTAAGTTTGTTGTTTAGGAGACGAGATTCACAGCTTATATATGGTATTTATACAGAGCCTGCAGTGGCCCCATCACCTGACTTTTGAAGCCCCGCCGCGGTGGTCTAGTGGCTAAGGTGCTCGGCTGCTGACCCGCAGGGCGCGGGTTCGAATCCCGGCTGCGGCGGCTGCATTACCGATGGAGGCGGAAATGTTGTAGGCCCGTGTGCTCAGATTTGGGTGCACGTTAAAGAACCCCAGGTGGTCTAAATTTCCGGAGCCCTCCACTACGGCGTCTCTCATAATCATATAGTGGTTTTGGGACGTTAAACCCCACATATCAATCAATCAACGTGACTTTTGAAGAAAATTGCCTTTTTAATTTGTGAAACGTTAGACCCGCCAGGCTGGTCTAATATAGTTACGGTGCTCGATGGCTGACCCCGAAGGTCGTGGGATCGAATCCCGACTGTGGCGGCCGCATTTTTGGTGGAGGTGGAAATGTTCGAGGTCCGTGTATACTTTGGTTTATAGGTGCACGTTAAAAAAAACCCTAGATGGTCGCAATTTTTTTAGCCCTCCAGCAGCGTCTCTCATAATAAGGCCGTGGTTTCGAGACGATGAACCGCGCATACTATTATTACCGTGTAAAGTGAGATAGAAAGGCGTAAAAAAGCCAGAGAACTACTAGCGCGTTTCAGGTTTTGAGTAAGAAACGGTTTCCTATTGTTATTCACTATGTCGAACCCGGGAGGATGTATATCTTTGCAACACAAAAGTGATAAATAATTTTACGAGGGGAGAATATTTCGTGATGCTATGATGCGCAGAAATATATTTGTATACGTGAGAAAACATGCACGATAATGCCGTTTCCTGCAAAACAACAAGCATGTGTCCGGAGGCACATGCCACTTGAATTATGAAATTACCGCTCGCACGATTATAACTATCTCGTAGTGACTGCATTTCTTATTCATTTGAACTGCATGGCACTCCACATTTGTGGGAAAGGGGCACCGCGAGTTCTCGGTGGATCACACAGAAGGTGACGGCACTGGCAAGAATATGGCTGTTCCTGCAGCACGGCACTTCGAACCGGAAGTCGATGCAGACAAGCGCCTTAGCCCACAATTCTTTGCGTGAACCACGATTTTGCTATCCACCTATTCCTGCCGCAGCGAAAACTTTCGTGTTCAAAAGTTGTTCCCGCATCCGCTTTTGCAAGGGGGCAAACTGCGAATTTCGCAAACACGCTTCTTGTTGACCTTCTCACCCTTTATTATTATTATATTTTTCAGGGGCGAAGCTCGGTAAGGTTTGGGTCTGTCCATTCTCGTTGTCGTACATATCCACCGGTGGCACATACCCACTCTAGAGTGGGTATGCGCCACAGGAGATGCTAGATGGTCGATGGTGGTACTTCAAGTGTTCACTAGATGGACGCACGGATGGACGCATAGACAGACTAGCAGACGGACGGATGGATGGACGGACGAGCGGAGTGGGTATGTGCCACAGGGTATGCGAGATGGCGGTACTTGGAGTCTTCACTAGATGGACGCACGGACGGACATTTGGACGGATTGGCAGACAGACTAGAAGACGGACGGATAGATGGACGGACGTATGGACGGATGGATAGACGCACGAACATCGGATGGTCGCGCGGGGCGGAAGAAAAAACGAACGGATGGACGGAAGCGCGGACGGGCTGACGGACGCTTCGCCTCACTCATCATCATTCACTCCATCGATATGCTGTGATTTTTTATCACTTGCATCTGTGTCCTTCTCTCAGAAAGTTGAAGGGCGTATAATAAGCAATGTAACCTTATTAGGCTTTCAAAGTATTTACACCAGACAGCAAGCACAAAATAATTCTCACCGTTTTGTCACTCTCCGAAGTATCTTGAGGTCAGTATGCGGCAACTTGAAGAAATGGAAAGGTCGACTGAAAGTAGGTACTTCGCACGGGCACGACAGACTACTGTGTTCGTGTCACGGTCTATGTGTTGTACACCACACGCTGAGGGATCACGTGCCACCAGCATAATCCGACAACTGTCAAGGCCACTAGACATGAACGGATGCGCTCTTCGACGTCTACACCACCACATGGACAGCAGATAGGTCCGCGGAAACCTTGTCAAGTGCCGAAGGTTCACCTCGCAAAACACTTTATAACGTCGCATTAGCTCCTTAGAAGCTGCAGGCGACCTTCACACCGATAATTGTAAGCACCGTCAAAGTAGACCATGAGGTGACCACCAAACTGAAGTCATCTCGCCGCTGTCTTCAGGCACGGAACACATGCCTCCCCACGGGCTCACATACAAGCAGGGGAACCTTGGTCTGGTAGCTGACTACGCTAAACACGGGAGCGTTGCGAATGAATGTCCTCCAGGGCATGTCTCTCCTGAGTGTGTGCGGTGCGCAGATGACAGTGGCACACAGAAGCCAGAAAGGAAGAGGTGGAAAGATGGGGGCAGGCTGCAACATAGCCAAGAAGGGGGGGGGGGGGGGGATTCGCAGAAATCACCACAGCGAGCGGGGGTGCTCCGGCGGCTTAACGTGGTGACTCCTATTTGCACTGATCGGAATCTAAAAACGCGCTGCCCAGTTCGGCGGCGCGGTGTATGGCACTGCAATGGCCGCGCCGTCGGAAGCCGGGGGCAGACGCAAACATTAATAAAACATTTCCAACGGGCCTAAACAGCGGAGGATAATGCGTGCAGCTGATCTGCTGCTCTTCGCTACAAATGCCGCCGTCGACGCCACTGTGTGGCTGCCGGTGGCGCGCTTTGTGACGGCTGTGTACGCGAACGTGCCCTGTGGCTGGTCCCGAGCATGTTCGCGATACCGTTGAGGTCCGTGTAGACGCGTACCTCTCGGTATGTCCTAGCTTTTTGTTTTCTACCCGAAAACGACCTCCGATGATTTTGGTATCACATGAAGTCTCACGGGCGTACGTGATCTGCAGGAACAACGCAGCCTTCGGTATAATAAGGGTGCTTTTTTTTATCATTATCCTGAAGGTCTGTCTGTAGTCTGTACCGGTGTGGCTACAGCGCAGCAGCGTGAAGATCGTTTTTCTTGTCATAAAGAAGCAACGGTCGTTTCGTTTACCTTGAAATTCGCACGTGCAAGGATACTCGGCATGGATTTGGAAAGGCGCGGGAATGATACATGACCTGTGTGTTTTATGTACTTGTTTTATGTCTATAGTAACGTCGAGGATCCTCATCCATGGTTACCGAGGCCCATATACTAGTCAATGGGCCGCTATTAGCCAACGTGACCCACTAACCAACGAGTTGGTATACTAAGTAGTAACTCCGTAACGGTTTTAATTGATGACTGACCAGTATCTTGTTTTGGGGAAGTGTGTGTGTGTGTGTGTGTGTGTGTGTGTGTGTGTGTGTGTGTGTGTGTGTGTGTGTGTGTGTGTGTGTGTGTGTGTGTGTGTGTGAGTGTGCGCGCGTGTGTGTGTGGAGTAGTCACGTTAGCGCTGCAAAAGCATCAGAATTCAGCAGTTTCAACTAGTCCAGCTAACCACCGGACGCTCTATTTGAATATCCATGCGTGATCTTTCATCTGTGCACGTATATATGTATGTGTGCATACAAACTTGAAAACTCGGGGTATGGGTTGGAGGGCTGACACTGCCCCGCCTCCCCACCCCCATGTTCTGGTTTGGACACGCCACAGTAGTACTATGCCTTCGTTTTTTGGAGGGTATAAGTTTTTACTCAATAAGAACCACAAGGTGGCTTATAATCAGAGACTGCTGCACATATCAAAGTTACTGTTGCCATAGGACGGCAACAACGACAATAACAAAAATGGAGCTCAGTCGGCGCACTCAACAAATAAACGTTGCGCTCAGGGTTTAGCTCACACTCACGAAGGTATTCCTCAACCGGACTCACTCACGCTCATACTTGCTACACTTTTTCCTAACCTGGTGCACTCGGACTTGCAATTTCACCAAAGTTTTCCTCACTTTGACTCAATCCTATAACGACTTTCCTAAAATGTTTCTCAACCGGACTCAGGACGACTCAGCAGCATCAAAATATAACTCAGCCGGAATCACTCAATCTCGGGGCTCGAACCGAGTCGGAATGAGAGAACTCATGGGTATACGTCTGTGTATAATTAGTTATATTAAGGTGTCAATGCTCCTTAGCGCCAGAAGGTCACATTATACTGGAGGTCCAAGTGGCGTGGCTTTCAGTCTTGTACACAAAGGTACGAAATAGGGAGAAATTTTGTCAAGAACAGGCTCGGAAAAGATTTTTCGGGAAAGGCACCCCTCTGCCTAAGTGACGCTTGTGATCGATTAATATAGAACTGTCATATGAACACTCGTACGTTGAAGTGTGCGTCTGTATATAGACAGGAGTGTAAACGTGAGCCGTGATAAGGCTCGTGATTCTGACGCATAGGATACAGCAAAAAAGTGAAACTTACTCGCACTCGCTCAGGAGATATACATTTCTTCGCTTGGCGATCGCATGGACTCAAACTCGCTAAAGTTTTCTATCTCAACCGCATATACTCACTTGTACTCAAACTCACCAAAATATTACTCAGCAAGACTCTTAAACTGAGACTCACGGTCTGATCTGAGTGAGAGTGGGTCGACTCACGAGTGATTTTGCCCCGCCTTCCCTATCACAGTCCTCTGCAGTGCATATAACATGGTTACGTCCTTAGAATAGATAACGCGCAATGCTATATGTTGAAGGTATTTGTTGACCCCATGTTAAGCAACGAATTGTGTAGCTTTTGTATGCTGTCAATTATAGTGCATCCACTGCATATGCGACCGCAGAATGTTTCTTGCTCAACTAATCCCGGAACAAAAAGAACTGTCAACACATTTTCAGCCTTTTTTTTTTCGTCAACGCTATAGTGCTTGGTCTAGCCCTAACTTGATCATATTAACTTCGAATCAGCAGAGCGAGCAAGTATTATTATTTTCTTGCACCATCATTTCGATAACGTAGCGAGAACACCTGATGCGCAATAAGTAGCAACACTAAAGTATATTCCTCGCTGAGATCTGGGTATCGCATTTTGTGTGAATGTGCCAACTGGCGTGAATGCGATTAAGTAGACATGCATTAGTTCATCATGGCACACCACTCTGTACTCTCTCCGTAGAAAATACGATAAACGCGGAATGTATACGTTTAAGTAGCTTCAGTTCATGATGCATATAAACATGCAGAACGCCATGCTGCTTCACGTTTATTTTGCCAAATGGGCGAGTGCTTTTTCATATCTGTTTTGAAAGTAGTATTTACTTACGGAGAGGAGTAACAGCTGTGGAGCTGGAGAACAGGGTGGCGTAAGAGGGCGAGGCATTAGTCACACAATGCGGGCTGCGAGGAGTTCTCGAGAAGACGAACACGAACAGATGCATCAAATATGTGACACCCGAGTATTGTAGAAGTTTACGATAAGGTCACGAGGCTCGAAAGAGTGAGGAAAGGCTTTTATTAGCTCCTATGATCTCGAGCGAAATAGGTAGCCGAGATCAGGCTTTGAAAACCACGTTTATTGGACGGATTCGGAGCATCGCTTCATTCAAAGGATTCGGCGCAAAACATCTGGCACCGTCCGTATTGCGCTCATCTTGCGCCGATTGCCGACGACCGAGTGCAGGCGCTCGGAGCGCGCGTTGGTTGCTTCGCGAGCAGCTCGCCCTCACGACACCTTCGTTGGTATCCGGGACGCCCGCGCGTCGGCGCCACCGCCGCGTCTCCCGCGCGGTGCTATCCAGTGCCGCGTCCCGCCCCCGGGCCCTGTGAGCGCGTGCGCAGTCCGGCCCCCTCGGAAGGCGGCCCGCGAGAGGTGCCCCTCCCGTGAGCCCCTCCCCTCCCGGCGAGCAGTGGGGGCGCCCCCGCGGCGGCTTGCGTCGGACCCCTCGGGCCGCATAGCGAAGCCAGTGCTCGGCCGAGTCAGATGTGCGCGGCGCCCGTGCGGAGGGCGGCATGGCAGCAGCGTCGAACCCGTACATCGGCACGTCGGCAGTGTCCAGCCTGACGTCGGTGCACCTGCCGCCGAGCCAGGCTATGCAGGTGGCGGCATCGCAGCCGACGGCGGGCTACGGCCGTGAACCGCCCGAGATGAAGTACATGCCACCGCAGCCGCACCACCAGGGAGGACCGAACGGTCTGTCGAGCCACCACCATCACCAGTGGGTGTCCCTGCAGACGGACGCCTCCATGTGGTCCATGGCGCCGGCCAGCATGGCCGACATCAAGCCCGCGCAGGCGGCCGAGCTGGGCCACCACCACCCGCTGAGCGGGAGCCACCACGCGCGCAGCGCGCAGCACATGGGCTCGTGGCACCACGCCGTGTCACCGCACATGGGAGCCATGGGCGGCATGCACCCGCAGCACCACCAGCACCACCACCACCCGTACGGCGGCATGAACGGCATGCTGGGCGGCGCGGCCCACCCGGCCATGCGAGAAGTCCCTCACGCCGACCAGGTGCCCCCCCACCCGCACATGCACGGGCAGCACGACCCGCGCGCGCTGGACCACCACCACCGGCACCCCAGCGAAAGCGGAGAGGAGGAGGCGCCTAGTTCGGACGATCTGGAACAGTTCGCCAAGCAGTTCAAGCAGCGTCGCATCAAGCTCGGCTTTACACAAGCCGACGTCGGGCTGGCGCTCGGCACGCTGTACGGGAATGTATTCAGCCAGACGACCATCTGCCGATTCGAGGCGCTGCAGCTGAGCTTCAAGAACATGTGCAAGTTGAAGCCGCTGCTGGCCAAGTGGCTCGAGGAGGCCGACTCGACCACCGGTTCGCCCACCTCCATCGACAAGATCGCCGCGCAGGGACGCAAGCGCAAGAAGCGCACCAGCATCGAGGTGTCGGTGAAGGGCGCCCTCGAGTCGCACTTCCACAAGCAGCCCAAGCCGTCCGCCCAGGAGATCGCCTCCCTGGCCGACAGCCTGCAGTTGGAGAAGGAAGTGGTCCGCGTCTGGTTCTGCAACCGGCGGCAGAAGGAGAAGCGGATGACGCCGCCCATCAACCAGCCGCAGGCTGGGGCACCCGGCGGCGGACCCCCGACGCCGGACATGATGATGTGCCACGGCGGATCGCCCGGAGACATGCACCACCACTCGCCGCCGGCCATGATGCAGTCGCCGCCGCCTCCACCCCCGCCCCCGCACTCCGCGCTGCACCCGGGCCAGTCCCTGGCGGCCCACTGACCCACGCTGTACCCCTGCCTATTCAGCTGCGACGACGCCTAGCCGTTCGCCGGTCTGCAGGACAGGGGTGCGCGAGTGCCGCCACACCCGCCGCGTACAAAAAAGAAAGTGCAATCCTCCCCCTCATCACGACGTGGCTGTGGTGGTGATGGTGGGTGCCGGTGTTGTGTGGCCCGGGACGGGGTGGTCGCCTCGACGTTTTTTGTACATATGACGCCGTATGCAGCGCGACGGACGATTTCTTCTAAGGGGCCTTCACCCGTCGTCGTCGGACCCAGATGCCTCCCGCAGAGTGCCGTAAGTGTCAGTGCGCGGTTCTCCTTCGCGCCACTCTGTGACCGAACACGAGGCGACAAACACACACGCAGCGGGAAAGCAAAAACAAAACAAGGTGCCAACCAACGACTCTCCAGACGTTCCTGCTGCACGAAGAGGCGCGTTGACGTCGGCCTTCGGTGTTTGCAGCGACAAATGTGACGCCGTGAAAACAGCCTGTACACAAACACACACGTACGCGCGCTACACATGGACGACGCCCCACAACACTCACCGACACACCACTCGCGCTATCACACTTTTTGTTGTTATACGCATTTGTCCCCCCGACAGCAACAAATGAGACGGAGACAGGCATGCCCAACTAGTCCAGGTAGGCAGACATCACTTCTCTCGCTCACTTCGCCGTGTCCTTTTTTTTTTTTTTTATTTCACCTACGTGACTATTTCTGTACAAGCCTGGTACTCTGTGCATCTTTCTGTTCTCTCTTCTTTTTGGTCTGGTCATTCTGCTGACAGATTTGTTTAATTCGTAACGACCGTTCCTCTCTAGAGGTTAATTACTATTACTATATTTTGTTTTCTTTTTCGTTTGACCACGTTTTAAATCTGCTACTGTTTGTTTTATGTCACATCATTTTATTATTTTTTTTTTCGCGGGCTGTTCTGCTCAACGTATGAGTACATTGCAGTCTCTGCTCGTAATTCGACGCCTGCACGTGTTATTCTATTTCACCCTACATGCACGTCTAAAAGAACGTGAGGGAACTAGTTCTTGAAGGCACGATGGCGTAATTATTAAAAAAAATTGACGCTATAACTTTGTAATCAGATTGGCTTTTAAAGCATGACCTTGACAAGAGGGCTTCAAAAAAAATTTAGAAATGTGTACGTCGCCCTGCAAAAGTTACTTCGTAGCAATATCGAATTCCTCCGCTGACCGCCGCAAATGCAGTAGAACCAATCAATGCTTACTTGCGTCTTGAAGAAAGAAAAACAACGTTTACATGATGCGTGAATCAACAAATCATTCACTCACAATTGCTCTTTAGCAAATTTCCGAATGGAATCCGCTTAGAAGCAGGACAACGATGATGAAGCAGGACAGTCCGCCTTTCATTTAATTTCTTTGTTATATTTGCCTCGCGGGTGTGTGAAACCCGTGCGAGCATGTCCACACCGATCGCACCCTAAAACGTGCTGGGATAGGCGATCGTAAACTGTCTTTCACAAAGCGAGACGTTAATATACCTCAAAAGAATACCACTTCGCCTGCTGCTCCCCCGTGTGCGTGTAAAAAAAAAAAAATTTCTTCATTCGTTAGGTCATTGTTTTGTTCCGCGGTGTTTCGATTGCGTATGTGTGTGCTGCGTCCGCGTATTCGTACTGTGTGTGTCCTTTCCTCACATTGTGTTTTAAAGTGTATGGCTATGTGTATGGTGTATGGCTGTTCTATCTCCTAATCTTTTCGCTTTACGTTTTTCTGGAGGAGGGGGGGGGGGGGGGTGGACTTGTTTCTTAGACTTTCTTTACGCGTAACGAATGGAGCTATTGTGTGTCGGACAATATAAATATATAAATATATATATAAAAAGTTCTTTACTCGGCCTCGTGCCAGTCTCCGAGATGGTGTATACAGGGAACATGTTAATTCCTTTTGTGTAACGCTATACGCGTGGCCAGCACTTGGCGCGCCGAGCTTTAAAAGTCTTTTTCGCTATTCACGGGCGGGAGCATCGTAGCGGCACGCTTGCACTGCTAAAGAAAAAAAAATTAGAGTGATTACACAAAAGACCTTGAGGATGCGAGGACAGCAATAAACGCGTCGACTGTTGTGCGTACTTAATTATCAACGCGGTAATTAGCAACGTCTTTTTTTATTCGTGCAGACCCCGAGATAGAGGAGAAAGAAAATTGCGGGTCCCTCGTGGTCGTTCCGCAGCATTTCAGGCAAGCCCGAGGAAGTGTATTTGTATCGCACCGATCGCTTATAAAACGGCGATGACATTTTGCGATTGTGGGTCTCGCGGCGATTCTCTCTCCGCGCGATAAATTTTGCGAAGGCGATATAGATACATAATAGAATAAACCGCTGGCAATTGTGATGGCGAGACAATAGTCTCGGAAAGAAAGTGTGACCTTTCCCGTGGCGTTGTTGCTTTCGACGCGTTGATGCGCATTTATTACTATATATTTTTAGCTATGGAGAGTGCGCGAAAGTAAAGCGACCCAAGAGCACGAAGTTGAGGTGTATAGTGTGTGTTCTCTCGCGAGGAACTTGTTTTAGGGGCGAAACAGTTTATAGGGTCGGCGTGTCATGTCATCGTCACGGGTATGCCTCACAAAAATTTTGTAAATTGCACTGTCCGCCGTGCACCAGGCAGTTCATACTATATGTGTACTATGAGTTAAATGTTTTTTTTTTCTCACTTTCTGACGCGTTCCTATTCGAGCATGTATACATGGCTCTGAGGTATGTCAGCGTTCCGTATTATAAACGAGCTTGGGTGGTAGCGTTTGCTAAATTTTTTCCGTCTCGTAAATCCCTGCTTGTTTAATTCCGGATGATTTGATTGATTTGTAGAGTTTAACGTCCCAAAACCACCATATGATAGACGCCGTATACTGGAGGGCTCCGGAAAGTTCGACCACCTGGGGTTCTTTAAGATGCACCCAAATCTGAGCACACGGGCCTACAACATTTCCGCCTCCATCGAAAATGCAGCCGCCGCAGCCGAGATTTGATCCCGCAACCTGCGGGTCAGCAGCCGAGTAGCTTATATACCACTAGACCACCGCGGCGGGGCTTAGTTCCGGATGATGCGTTTCGAAACATCACCAGCGAGGACCGTCAGTCGTTGCGACGGTTTGTTTTGTGCCGTACAGTGGTGGCAATTCAATGTGGAGGGGCGAAAAACAAAACAAAAGCAACGCTACAACAGAGCAACAAAAAACGTTGAAAGACTACGTATACGTCACTTTAAAATGTCATCGATGTCATAGCAAGAGCTGACAGAGGCAGCACCCGTTGCTGTGTAGTGCAATGCAGATTTTTTTTTTCGTCCCTTATTTTTCGATCTCCCCCACGTTGTTACGAGCCAGCCAAATGTTCTTGCCTCCCGTAAACGAAAAAAAAAAAGTAAGAGCGGGAAAACGTTCAAGCGAGAAAAAGAAACGTGCGCTATTTATCGCCAACAATGCGACGCCGTTGTGTGCGTTCTCTATCGAGAATAGAGAGCTGAAGGAACAAATTAAACAACTAAAATGGAGCAATATGAAATAGTTTAGCGAAGAATAGTGTTTCGAAATCCGCAGATTCCTAAAGCTTCTTCCCGGCAGTGACGGAGGAGCGTGTGCCATATCACGCCGTTTTGCAACTGCGCGCTTGGCAGCCATGACGACCGAATAATTGAAAACATAAAAATAATAATATTAATAATAATAAAGGAGCACAGCAGCAGTGACAGACTGTAACTATATAGGGAGGAAAATCGGCGATTTCGAAATCAGCGCCATGACATCGTCGACTTTCAGTTCTTTTGTGTATGTTTTTGTTCGAACCAAAGATTCTATGGGTGATTTAGCTTTGGCGCGCGAATTTTTATTCAGTTTTTTTGTTGAACTCCGCAGCCACAGACATACTCCCAGGCGCGCGCCCTACAAGGCATCTCAGCCCCCGATGATCATTTTCTCCCTCCTTATCCCTGCTATAGCAGCAGTGTATAGCGCGAGCTAGAAAGTCTCGCAATCCAGTCGGGGGACGTAACATCTGCAGCGTAGAAAGCTTGGTATATGATCGCCCTGAGGGCCGACAGCTTTTTGAAAATGTGTGCGCGCAGGCATGTGAGAAACGACAAAGAGAAAGAACGAGAATATCGGCGAAAATGCTTCTGAACTTGAGTGCTCTTCTAGGAAAGTCTCCGAGGCGCGGCGGTTGGGCTGTGACGTTAGGGGCGTCGCATTGTAGCAATGCCAGCGCGAAAGGTCGCCGCAGGCCCGTGTAGAAATGCAAGAAAGCGTCGTTGTAAGGTGCCCATGCATCAACGATATATACGGAAAGCCTGGCAGAGTATGTGGCAACATGGTGTGAAGGAGAGATACGTCAAAAACGCGTTAATAATAAGGCAGCTGTCTCGCTTGTGGTACGTGGTCCCTGCAGAGAACTGTTACTGGTAGTTCATTTATAATGCCGTTTGCTAAGCAGAGCTCAGCCGGGGCACACGTTGCTGTGGCGGCGCTGTAATCAAAATTTATATCGATGAGTTAGGTCTTTTTTTTCTCGTGGTTGCTTTGAGAGAATGCAGTAAGACTTGTGTTGTGTCACGATAACTAATGGGAACCACCTCGTTGTATTAAGGTTCGCTTACATCTCATCTTTCAGTAGTGCGTGATTTGTGATGGACTAAGTCGTGAAGTTGCGTAATCTTCAGACACACTGAACTGGTAGGAATTTGTTGACGTTTGCATATAGATACGGCTGGCTTAATAATCGAGGTTGCTGCCATTGCTTCTACGTTTATCGATCAGCCATGATCATTACCGATGGAAATCTACCGCATTTAGGTAGGGGTGTTGGAGTGACAAGAAAATGCCCGTGTGCTCTATAATCTGATCGCCCGCACTGAATGCGTACCCGGTACCCCAAAGTATATAGAGTTGAGCGTCTCATTTAGCTTTAGCACACACGTTTGGAATGTGAGAAATTGCTGAGTCATATGGTCGCGACCACCGTGGTAGCAAAATGTTGGAAGTCAAGAAAGTGAAACGTAAAGGAAGTACGAGGAGGTTATTGAGAGGAAATTTTCGGTACGCTACTTTGTGCGTAGGAAGTCAAGAGAGTAAAAGAAACGCAAAAGGTCTGTAAAGATATAACAAAGTCATTAAGGCTATTAGACTAGGCACAAATAATGTGCTAAAACATTTTCTGCGTAAACTGCAATGCTTAAATGTTGAGGCCTGTACGTGGACGCATTAAGCTTAAGAAAGGAAGGTCGCCATATAAAACACCGAGTCACGCGTGAAGCTTGCGTTTAAAAATGAGGGGATCGTCGTACTAATAGACCTATGTCAAGATCGACGGTCGACGTTCGGCTGGTTGCACCGTCACAGACAATCATCAGCTGACCGTTAATTGCTGTCCCGTATCTTACGTTATTTTCCTCGACTCGCAGCGAATAGTTATTTAGCAGAGAACCAGGGAAGCCTATGAGCACTCGCGCTTTTATTTCATTTTTTTTTTCATTATTTTGATTTATTTCGCGAAACGAACGTGGTATCCAGTTTGGGCGATAAAACTGGTGAACGTGCGAACGCGATGTTTCTCTGCGCGTAAAAAGTGTGTATAAGGTGAACGTGCATCGCCGTGGCTTTTCCCTGCGTGTCTAATTACTTGAAGTTGCGACGAAAATGGCTCGAATTGAAATGAAGAAATTGTTGAACGACAACGAAAGAACAAAACAAAACTGCGCAAAAAGGGTGAGTCGACAGTCCATTCAGCGACGCTTCCGACGGCTCATAATTTAAGCGTTGAATGGTCGCTATAAACATTGTGCGCGTAGCGTAGGAGAGATAGATATGCTGGCATATTCGCGAATCGTGTACGCGAATCCTTTTGTGAAGACGCTCGTAGAATGAACTATATTATGGAGGGAAAAGGAGAGAATGAGAGGCAAGTCGTGCTTCTATGATTGTTGTGTCGGGAGCGTTTACATCGTATTCATTGACCTTAACGGAGACGTTGCTATGAAAAAAGGAAATTGTTTTAAATGGAGGAAGTAAATCATTCCTGCCCCGAGCGTTGCGACTCCTGAAATTTCGTTAATGGTCTTATAAACGAGATTGAAGAAAAGTGCAATTTAATGTGTACAGTTATACGACGCTTTTCTAATGCTTCGCTCCGTTTAATGTAACGTAATTTATCGTTCTCCCGGTTTGTGCCGTTCGTCTGCAGGACACGAGGTTGCCAGAGCGATCGCCTCGGTCGTGGTCCGTGTGACGTAATGCGAGAGAAACAAATTGATGCTCGCGTGCCGTGGTTCGGATGCGCATTTAAAAACGTCAGCTTGGTCGAATTCTATAGTTCCCACGCTGAACCGTCTCCCAATAGGGCGGTTACGTTGCTTCGGGACTCGAAATCTCACTCTACTATCGATTTCGTTCGTCACAAACAGTCAGTACCAGCACGTCGAGCCGTTTCGTTCATTACAAAGTCGTGCAGCTGTATGTGTGTAGATCGCTATAGGCGTGCGTGGTCAGGTAGAAATAAAACTAGCACGAATAAAAGCATTCGATGAGCGATATCGAAACTATGGCAAATGCTATAATGAATTGGGACGTGCAAGGCGATTGCTCCCGCCTTAGCTAGAGCAATAAATGGACGCTCCATGATTATTTTTAACGACATTAATTAACAATGTCCACCCCTCTTTGTTTTGCATTCTTTGTTTTTCGAACAGGTTGCGGTGAGAAGAGAATTGCAGAAATACGTGGGAACTAATTTCACGTAGCCTTTAGTGCAAGTTGCATCTCGGCAAATTAAGCGACGACGTTGGGAAGCACGCATTCTCCTTTCCATATTTGCATAGTAGATACACGACATTCAAAACACGAAGGAATCGAAAAAAAGAAAACTGGGGTGTCGAGGTTGAAGTCACTACGGCTACAGAGCCAGCCCTTACGGGAATGCGGTCAAACATGGAGAGTTTTGTCGAAAATGCCATTATCGTATTGGCATCCTTCGCTTCCTATTCCGTTTGGATTTACTATAGACGCCGTGATCTGTGAGGATACGGTATGGATTTCGTACTTTAAATGAAGACCAGTATGGGTGTAATATTACGTTCGCTCTCTCCCTCTCCTAAATTATACGAACTGTAACTTCCCACCTACAGAACATCACTGGACACACAGAGGAACACCGAGGGAAGCATTCCTTTTTGCCTCTCTTGTACAGTTGCGAGTGCACATGATAAATGTGTGTGTACAGATTCACTTTGCATTCAGGGAAATACGTTCTCACAGAAAGCTATAGAAGCAAGTCTGTTCCTTCTTCGTGCTTGGACACGATTAACGACGCACTGAAACTATTAGGAAAAAAAAAGAAACAAGCAAATAAGCACACGCTGTTGTTTTGTCTGGGCAACGAGTTGTCGACGTCCGCTTCGCTGGTGTGTAACAGTGTTTCGCGTCAGTCCATGCACGTCCTCGCGTTCTGTTCTGTCTTTCAGCCTGCTTTCCTAATTGCGTTTTGTACTTTGTCCTTCGTCCTGTAAGACGTCCTTCCTCTGAGACATGATTCGAAAGGTCGATCTTCCCGCTTATATAGCCCACGCTTGACGGGTGCAAGTTCTGCGATAGCGCGTGGTCTCAACGGGGCAACCACATGAAGCGTATTTGGCGCGCCAGCTCGCGTCCATCTCGCGTCGTGGAGCAGTTACGTCTGAATAACGGCTGAATTTTGTTTCTAAGCAGTTTTTTCCAATTCAATCAGCAGCCACACAGAATAGGTTTTTTTTTTTCTTTGTAATCAAGAGGAGTAGAAAGATGAGCGGTGCGTTACTCAGTACGCGAGAAAGACGCGTCATGTGGTTCGCCGTCATCGGACGACGCCTAAGTGTAGGTTGAAATGAGTGTAGCGTATACAATGGCAACAAAGAGATGGTAACGATGTGAAATATGGGTCAATAGCATAGGTAAAGGAAGTGTTGATACTGATAACTGGAATTTCCAGCGAGGGTATATTTAATCCTGAGTACGAAAAACTATGATGAAGAATATCCTGTGCTTGTCTCCTTTCAAACATGACTCCGCAGAGTTCTCAAATTCGTTTTCTTTGCACTCGAACCTTCTTGCTCTTTTGTGTCTCTTTTTGTCACTGACTTTTTTTTTACTGCGAGTCGAATGTCACAGTGTCAAAACAACAGCCATTGTTTGAGCGTTGCCTTTCAACCGAGCTGTTAGCCTACTTTGCTCTGATCGATAATTGTATTTTTGTGAGACTGCAGTTTGTCACACTGCCGTGAGGTGTCGCAATGTCGCTTCATGTGGCGCCGCGTAGTGCTTGTCCCTGTCCCCAATTGAGCGAGGTTGTCTCAAGCGGTTCGTGGCTATGAAATATACCAGCCATCAAGAACTGTTAAAAGCATGATTACGTTCACTATTACAAATAAGATTCTTGTCAGAGAGGTTGTTTAAAATCAATTTTAACTGATCATCTTTCAGCATCCATCGATGTGTTATTCACAAAGTTCGAGAAACCTCTTGCGAAAGTCACAAAAAGTGCGCATTAGTGTTTGCCTAATGACTGCGTGCGATGCTATTTTAGCACGAATTTCTTGTTGCACGTGCGCTCCAAAAGTGATATTGCGACACACCGCGAAATACAGTCGTCTTTCGTTGTCCTGCATTATTCTTCGTTTCTTATTTCGAGGAACAAAACAAAAGTTTTAGGTCGCCTGGCACCTCAGTTTCTTTTGAAAGAGGGGACGTAGAAATATGTGTGGATGTCTAGCAAATGGAGATGACGTAAACTCAATAATCTTAAAAAAGAACAATGTCTTGCTAACCTAGACGAAGCAGCGAAAGTGTGTTTTATTTATTTCTTATTTTACCGACGAATATTTGGTACTATTGACTGTACAGTGATCGAAGGTTTAGAGCAATATGAGCTCGCCAGGCAGACAAAACATTTTTCAACAAGTACGTCACGGTTGGGTTCAGCAAATGGGAAGGGCATGGACAGCTCGCCGTGCCCTGTCTGTAGACATGCATGATAGATTACAGGCAGTCTTCTGACACTAAAACAAGACGGAACATGCCGCAGGCATTGCCGAGATGGATGTGTTCAGTCAAAATCCACGCCCTGCTTTCCTGAGTTTTTTATAATAAGATGGATCTTAGTCAAATCATTGTTTTTTTCTTGTCGCATTATATGGCTGTTGCGTTTCGAGCCGCACAGAAATTTAATGAAATGCTCTTCGAAAGTCATTGTAGCGTAAATTACGCCTTACACAGAGTGATACAATACAGTGTCCACCTGCTTCCATAAAGTAGTGGAACAATGCTAAGAAAGATCCGTGAAGTAAGTTAACCTTAAGCGTGGCTTTCGCACGCTGCGGAAGAATAGTTGAGCCATCGCCGTACTGAATACCTTGACATTTTCATTGAGAAATACGAGCCCATAGTGTACTGAACACATGTGCGCACTTTGAGATCTTCGCGAGACTGGCGCTGTCTACGTGAAGATCGAACGTTACACGTTACCACGTAGCGCGCACTTTGTCCCTTCAATCTGTGAGCGCTTTCCAAGTGCACTGCTCAAATATCGTGCTTTTCATTGAACGTTTTCAGCCTGTCGGTAAAGTCATCTGAATACTTCCGAGCTTCCGCACGTATTATTTCTCGCCCCCTTCTTTCTTTTTAATGTCTTGCTGCCATAAACGTGCGCAAAGGGATAGGGGGAGGGGGGCTGATGGGCGGAAGAAGGGGCCCACCCTATATAGTCACCACGAGGAGGGTACTTAATGAATCTGCCCCATACATTTACCTAATGCGAACATTCCCCCCCCCCCCCCCTCGCCTGATCAGCGACCCTGCGCACGGCTGTGCTACTCAGTTCTCTGCTCAGGAGTTTTTTTTTTCTTTTTCCCGGTGAATTAGGATGAACACGCTGCTGACAGTTCATGTGTTGCTCTCGTTTTTCTTCCCCAGACTGCATTATGTTTCTGTGCATTGTATGTGCGTTTATTACCTAAATTGGCGTTTTCCATGTGTTTTATGTTTAAAGTGCTGCCGTGCGCATTGTGCTACCGGTGTGATCATTGTTGAACCATGTATTCCTTCTCGACTCTACTGTATTGTACACTCCCGTGTCATGCACGTTTTCTTGTTTATTTGTTTCTTGCTCCATGCTTACGGCTACATTCCAACAAATGTTCATAAACCAGGTAAATGTACGGGCGTTCATGTACATGTCAGAGAGTGAGAGAGAGATTAGTTGAGGAAAATAATAGCAGAGGAGAAAAAATGGAACTATTTTCCCATTCGAGAACGGATTTGTCTTCCGTGTCTCGATCGAGTCATTGAAATTTCTTTTGTTCGTTTGTTTGTTTCGCTTGTGTATATAGAATCGCCCGAAAGTGTGTATGTGTGTGTGCATTTGTATGTCGCGAGATGACGTGTGTGCGTGCGTGTGAAAAACAAACAAGCAAACAAATGGATTGACGCCTGAAGACGAAGTGATGAGCATGCTTGACGTGTGGTGCGCGTTTCAACTGTAATGAAAACGACGGGTGGCGCTGTTTTTTTTTGTTTGTTTAATTTGCCTCAACAAACACGCAAGGACGATGGATGTACATATAAAACACAAGAGACTTTGAGAGACAAAAAAACTGGTCTATGTATGTATACTATACAGATATATATAGTTGTCTATGACCAATCCTTTTTTTTTTAATTTTCGCTGCTGTGGATGGTCAGTGGTCGCGGTTGCTGTGTGACTGTGTATGTACTACATAGCTTTCCTCTTTGCGTCTATTACAAACTCACTCAGCCTCTCCCTTTCCCAAACTTTTTTTTTGTCTGTCACGCATGCTACCTGTTTGCGCGATGCTTCGCAAACCTAAAACACCCTCGCTGATCACGTGACCGTCAGGTTTACGTGTTAGCCTCGACGATCCTTTTCAATTCTCTGTCTGTGTTCCTGTTTTTTCAATCTTAGGGGTTTTTTTTTTTACATTTCCAAATGAGTGAACGATGGACGAAATGATGTGAACAGAAGAGTGACGATTATATGCGGACATTTTTATGATGGACACAGTTCGTATCCATAAATATATTTGTGCCTGTAAAAAGCGAAAAAAAAAGCACCCGACTCCGGTGTCTCATTTCATTGGTGCTCTCCGTGAGCGCAGTGAGTCACGTGATTTGCACATAGGAAAACAAGACTTTGGCAACAGTTCACTGAAGATGGATTACAAGTGACCACATCTATCGGGGCTTAAAGTGAGCCCAAGTGTTCAGCATTGCTTCTGCGTGGTCAGGGCGAAGCATTATGTTTTTGGTGTCTGAGCCGATGCATCTGGTTGGGTCAAGCAGGGGGCGTTAAATTGGTGCTTGAGTTTGAAAGTCTTTAGTCGAAGATACACAGCACGCACACGACGTGGGGTGACAGAGTGCGCTCTAAGAAAAAAGAAATGTCGTTTGACTCTTGTTTGAGTGTACTCATTTATCACGCGTATATGACCATCTTTAGATTGGCAGGAGAACTTTCTTGGGGGATCATTAAATTCTCTTGAGAGAGTCATATGACTCACAAGAGAGTTAACGTAACTCTTTAAGGAGAGTAATATACGTGTCAAGTCGGCATCAACTCACCGAAACTAGTTACACATTCCCTCTGTTTATTAGAGCGTGAATGAGAAAAGAAATAGCCCAGCGCATTATATGTGCATACGTGAGTTCCAGGTTTTCTCTGTTTTTTTTTTCTTTTGCCAAAACTTTACAAGCTGGTTGAAGTCAATGCATTCACAAAGTAACGTTTGGTCAGTCGGCCTACAGTGATCCGAGGATGTGGTCACGTGGAAAGATATTAACGCGACGTTGTGGAGCCTTTGCCGCTGCTGTGAATACACATTTACGTGACCGGCTCGCACTTGCAATTCAGTTTGTGCAGCCCATGTGCTCAATGTTAGCATATAATTGCTCCAGACTTGGTGTCTTAAGCCTACACGACGTTAAATGAAGGCGCGTGGTTGCGATGCTCCGCATTTACAAGTCGGTGTTGTCACCTGACGCATTTTTGCAGCGAGAAGCAAGCGAAGTTACACAAAGATAAGTTTTCAGTGCGCACTATTGCAATACGAATGAGCTCCGCAAGCAAAAGTGCGGAGGGCTGGTCAATCACATAAGCGAGAGATTCGAGAAAGCTGGCTTCCTTTTAAACCCTAAGTACCTTTCCTGGGCTAATATAAACGCCACGCATGTTTAAAACTAATGTTTCGTCATTCCTGTTTGAATTGTTGTGTCTAAACGTCCTGAAAAACGCATGATATGAGTGTGAGAGGTGCCATGGTTGAAGGTGCCGGAAACTTCGACCACCTGCGTGGTTCTTTAACATGCACCTAAATATACACGGGCTTCAAACGTTTTCGTCTCCACCGAAAATGCGGCCGCCGCGTCAGGACTTCGATATCGCGATGATCGGGCCAGCAGTCGAGCTCCATAATTACTGCTGCACCGTAGTAAGTTGCCTAAAACATTAACAATTGGTGAGATGTGAGAAAACGGGACGAGATTTTCCGGGACGTTCAATTTTTATTTTGTTTTAAAACCGGTGAAACTATCATGTGTTCGTCTTTATGTAAAGCGAGGCAGTTCTGCATACTATAGCAGAACTGTCGTCAAATGCAACGTGGGGTTGTCTTATAGAGCTGTGCTGCAGCGATTACTCACAGGCCTTCACTGCATCGAGAACTCTACAGTAGATGCTATGGAATGACAATGTGTGCTGCCTCGCAAAAGTCTACGTGCTGAGCGTATACATTCCTCGCTGATTGAAATGCGACAGCTCAGGCTACGCGATTCACGTCGTACTCTTGTTTCAACCGTCTTCAGTTCGTGTGGCCGTAATTCCGAATCGCGAGCTTTCATCAGAGCCACTACTGTTTTGGGGACTTGTATCGTTGCGACAGGACGTGGTTATCTCAAAACAGTTGCGTACTCCAGACCAGTCGTTGCACTGAAAGTTCAGATGTCGCATTTCAATGAGTGCACAGTGTACATTGAGGATGTCACAGAATGTAAAGCGCAAAAAAGAAAAGAAAAAAAAGGAAGGGCGGTTTACGTGGACAGCTTGCGGCAGTCGACTTTCAGAACGGAGCCGTTAAACTTTTCGTTATCCCATTTCACGTCGACGGATAGTTATCGTCATCAGGAACCTGCACGCGCAATTGTTCTGCCTTTCTTCTTCTGCTTCGTTCCCAGAACACATGTGCCTATTTGCCCGCCGTGGGAGCAACAATAGTAACGTAGCGTTTTTGGCGTGTTGGTACGTCATACTGAAGTTTTCTACAGCACCAAAAAACGCGGACGGGGCTGCGCTATAGACTTCGAGCAACATAGCGCCTGTCCGGTCTTTGTCCGTGTTTTTTTTTTTCGGGCCACTAGAAAACTACGCGGTTCAAAAAGATCTCTTGTGGGTAAGAGAACGAGTGCAGAGTGATATATATATATATATATATATATATATATATATATATATATATATATATATATATATATATATATATATATATATATATATATATATATATATATATATATATATATATATATATAGTTTGAACGAAAGAGGAGATGCAGAGAAAAATAAATCAAGAAAGAAAGAGAGGTCTGAGATTTGCATGCATGTTTTATCCTTTCATAATGCACGGTATACGCGTGAATGTACGCGCATGAACTATAGTTACGGGGATGTGTAAGATTCGTTCATCACAGAAGGCGAGTGAATGAAACACTCTGAATATGCAAATCGCTAACGAGGCACGGCCCAGCCTGATAAGTGATTATGTCGTACACGCTATACTATAGAGCAAAGGGAATAAACGAAGCGTTGGTCTATCCTGATGGCGTGCTCGAAGTGCATATCTCTCTGTAGTTCACGATGTTGCCGCGTTCCGCGGAGCTCGATCACAGTTGGTGTCTCACTCGGCACGTAGGCGCTGACATTATGCGACGACCTTTTGCGAAGAGTTGTATATAAAGGGTGCCGTGTAGAATGTCGACAACCGATTGCCTAGTGCTCGCCACGTGGTTCGCGAGCTTTGTCTCTTTGAGCACGCATCCAGGCATTTTCGGAGACTGTTTCTTCATTTTTAAGTGGCGTTTTTGTGAGTTATAAGTGTCTAGAGAAACGTTCTGCTTGCCCCCATTTTTCGGATAACGGATGAAGTCCTTACTTTGAACTCGAAAATGCTTTATGCCGAGGTGCAACAAGACTTCGCTGATGTCATTTCCGTCACGGAACTGAGGTCTGTAATATACGCATGAGCCAATGGTACAAAAAACTTATTATGGATTCATATGACCTGGGAGACGACCCAGCCACCTCTTGGTCCACGACAGTAGGTTCCAGATGCTCTACCCAATACGCTACCGACGCACAGGCACGAATATTCACCAACGCGCTTTATACCTATGCAACGGTCTCCCTCTTTCAGCCTATTCGGTTGGCATGGGTGATGACGCCGTATGGGAGCGCCGATCTAGGGAGCGCTTTCGCAGTGCAATGGAGGCTATCAGTGCAATGGTGTAGGAAGGTCTTCGGTGAAATGCGGCGTACGCGGGGATTAAATTCGGTGATTACGTAGTTGCGTGTTCTGCCTTTCGTGTCGTGTTGGTGTGTGACGCCTATAGTCGACAGGGCACTGCAGCTTCCAGATTGCCATCGGTTTCTCCGCCGCCTACTGATTCGAGTGCGATAGCACTAAGTGGAGCTAACGTGTGTCCTTTTATATATCGTCTTGCCCTTCGTATACTCTTGACCGACATTCAGGTTCAGCTATGTCCCCTGATTTTGTTTAGCCCGGTTAATACGTAGGCTACACAGTTATCAAACTGGTTAAGGTTTATTTTGATTCCATTGTAAAATTAAGGAACAGCTGGAGAAGGCTGCAAAGGCCTGACAAAGGGCTCCCGATCCCACTGGCACAAAGTAACAGCGGTACAACAAATTCAACCATACCAACGGCTGTGAGCGGGAGTACTCATGGCCGATTGTCCAACTCAGAGTCGCCATAGGTTAGAGGTAAGCTAAATATATTCCTTTCCTCGAACTTCTGACCGTTTCGGCGAAAAGTGTTTCCCCTCGTCGCCTTCGCTCCATAGCAACGCCATATGTTGAGCGAATGCATTGCGTTGAGGCCTAACAATGAGCTCAATACAGAAAGCAAAAAAAAAATGCATGTGCTCGGTGGACGTGCTATAAATAATGCTATTCATGATTGTATACCTCTGCGAAAGTGTCATTTAACAAAGATACACATTGTTAGAATGGTAGGGGGGTTAAGTGGGAAGGGTGCCTTCCCCCCTCTGACCTCGCAGATTCGCACATAGAAAACGAAGAGACTTACCCCCTTCGCCACCATAATCCAATTTACTTGCACTGCACACTTTGGCAGGCCTTGTCGTTGGTGCTATATCAGACACGTTGTGTAGTATTCATGTAATACACAACTGGAATAAAAGTAAGACGTTAGTTCCGGTGTACATTGGAAACTCAAAGCAATAAAACGCTGTGGAAAAACTGGTGACACTGGAGTTCACTTTTCGAGAAGCGGGGGTTCTTTACGTGCACCTAAACTAAGCACACGAGGCTCAATCATTTTCGCTGCATAGAAATGACCGCTTACCTGTGGCACGTGTGTATGTTATGCTTAATCAATCACCTCTCCTCCCTCCCCCAATTAGTTCAGGACAAGACAAAAGGGCAAGTGTGAGAACGGTGGTGGGTTGGGGAGGAACAACAAAAGTACGGCGGAAGTGATATAACCGTATACGTAACCGTATGTCCACATTTTGACCTCTACAACAACGGAGTTATTTTTTGCGTGCATTTTCTGATGCAGAATGTTTTGGTGTGCGTCAACGAAAACATGCTGCGCACAATTTGTTCGCGCTTGGTCGGCGCCAGCACTGCGCAGCCGGGGAAGCCAGGGCTACAGAAAGTTTGTCACCCTCCTAACCGAATGCCCCCGGCTTATGGCAGACACATGCGCAAACAAGGTCACAACTTGTACACGGAATGTGTCTCTCCTCCATCCTCTCCCTCTTTCCATGTCGTTCTGACTCGTTTCTCTCTGTCCTGTCTTCATTCCATGCCGCTGATAGTATACAAGCCCATGTGCTCGCATGCGACGGGGGAAACGCGGTTTAGTGAACCGTTTAGCTCGCAAAGCGGATGCAGCGCTAATAGCATAAGCTGTGGCTCTAACATGCATTCGAGCGGGCTTGGAAGGTGCTCGGATGCCCACTGTACACGCACGAGCACAGCTGCCGCCGCTCCTACTGCTGTTGCTGTTGAGCAAGCGCACAGGTGAGTGCATTGCTCGTGCGAGTGGCTCCGGACGCGCGTATGCAAGGCAGGCAACGCACTATAGACGGCCCGGCCAGACAGAATTTTATAACTTTCGGCGTCGCACGGCAGCTGTGCAGAGTTATACTCGAACTGATACGAGCATCGGGAGCTGAAGCGAAAGTTCATAAAATCAGAAAAGCAACAAAAAGGTTTGATTGTGCAATTCGAGGCATGGGTCGTTCGTGCAGAATGACAGTAAAAACATGATACAGACAGCCAAATATAGAAGGGAGGCTGGGAGACATTGGCCATCTGCTGGTAGGGGGCATGCAGGCATTTACATCGAGGGGCTCTGCACAGTAGAAACCATAAGAGACTATCCGAGTGATATACAATTCGTTTGTGTACTTGGGGTACGGGAGCTTAGAGTGATGCATGTTAACACTGCTTGTTCTCTTAAGGACAAGCCGATTTTTCTACTAGTGTGATTCGCAATGTTTCACTCGATAGTTGAGCATGATCGTTTTGTTGATTGATTAATATGTGGGGTTTAGCGTCCCAAAACCACCATATGATTACGAAAGACGCCGTAGTGGAGGACTCCAAAAATTTCGACTACCTGGGGTTCTTTAACGTGACACAGATCTGAGCACACGGGCCTACAGCATTTTAGCTTCCATTGGAAATGCAGCCGCCGCAGCCGGGATTCGATCCCGCAACCTGCGAGTCAGCAGCCGAGTACCTTAAAACCACTAGACCACCGCGAATAGGGCAGTTATGTTGGATTTGATGAACGTGAAGTTTTCAGTGTTAAATGTATCGACCCATCGGAGTCCCTGCGTTGTAAGCCGGACAGACCGCCCATAATTCCTATTGATACACAGTTCGAATAAAATCAATTATAGCGTTGTTACTTCCATGTCTTGCGAACATTTGCTGCCAATCTCGGGATTTATCACATGGGCACGAGAGTGTTCACTGCATTTGCAATGCCCCACTCGCAAAAAAGATAACCCACTATATTTCCTGAAATGTACGACGATTGAGTTAATATATGCCATGCATGAACGAATGCGAGTTCACGTAATGATTTTTTGCTTACGATGAAAAGGGTCAGTACAAGCTTATTGCCCCGGTTATAAATAAATGTGGCGTTCACTCGTCGTTAAGTGCACGTTATCGGCCATGCCCCAATGGTAAATCCTGAGACAACTGAACATATCTTGTGCATCTGCCCAAGATATACTGCGCCAGCGTCTTGATGAAATGTACTAAGCAGCAAGTTTCTGAAAAAGTTCTGCTGGGAACACCACCTGGTCATCAGCGCGATATTCTGAGAGCGCTTACCAAGTTTTCACGAGAGACAGAACTCAACAAGAGACCATAGTTATAGCGCGAGAACAGAACGACGACAAAGAGACAAGAAGGATACGAAGGACTCGTGTCCTTCTTGTCTCTTTGTCGTCGTTCTGTTTTCGCGCTATAACTATCGTCGTGTCATACCAACTAGCCCAAGCTGCCCCGCCGCGGTGGTCTAGTGGCTAAGGTACTCGGCTGCTGACCCGCAGGTCACGGGTTCGATTCCCGGCTGCGGCGGCTGCATTTCCGATGGAGGCGGAAATGTTGTAGGCCCGTGTGCTCAGATTTGGGTGCACGTTAAAGAACCCCAGGTGGTCTAAATTTCCGGAGCCCTCCACTACGGCGTCTCTCATAATCAGATGGTGGTTTTGGGACGTTAAACCCCACAAATCAATCAACTAGCCCAAGCTGCCACACTTCGATAAATTGATCTAAGATCTTGCTTGATCGCAATCTTCCTGATCATCATCATCAGTAACACCTTCTCTCTCCCCTTTCTTTCGCACCCCTCCTCTTTATTAACGCTGAGTAGCAGGCTAGAAAATGGATTCAAGCTGACCTCTCAGCTTTTCTGCGGGAATAAACATTTCTCTCTCTGTTTACGACACATGGAGCTACACAATCACAGACTGCAATTCAACACGCAAATGTGTTTCATGCCTATCTGTACCTATGTATGCATATTAGCGCGTTAAGCCTATTTGCTTTTATTCAAGACAGCATATACGATCATGCGATATAGATGCGAAATGTTAGAAGTCCGTGTACTGTGCTATGTCTGTGCACGTGAAAGAACAACAGATGGTCCAAACCTTCGCAGCTCTTGACTGCGGCATCTCTCATGATCACATATCGTGGTTTCGGGGCGTAAAAAAACCTCGGCTATTCTTTATTATAATTGCATGCAAATATGTTATCTACGTTGCAGATTTGAAGAATCCGCTGGTGGCAATCGCGCTCCGGTCGGCATCAGTTTTTCAGACGGCATAGGCAATACGTTCAGCGGATGCTGCGCATCAAGATGTGAAGAAGGCGTTTCTTATAAGGCTTTGCACAGCTAACTCAAATAGATGCCGGAAGAAAAGTCGATGAACCTTGCTCTTTACGTGTTATCGGAAGAGCATGCTTCTTCCATGATGTCCAAGCTGTGTCCTAATATTATGTAAAAGAGCGACGAGTGAAATTAACGGCACGAAGACCGCAACAACTATAACTTTGGTAGCGCGACAAAACAAAAAAGCAAGCACTCGTTTACAATGCCGCACGAGTGTATATGTCGACTCGTCTAGAAGGCATTCATATTCATGAGTCATCGCTGAATTAGTGCGTGATGTGTTAGAAGTTGTACGGCTCTCCATACGTGTGACCACCTGCAATTTCGTTGCCTAAGTTGATCGCGAATGAATACGCAAAAAAAAAAAAGTGCTGTTTACTCTTGCAAATGTATTAAAGAGCTCATTGCAGGACGAATCATGGGTGATATCTCTTTACCTTGTCTCATTAATGCTAATATGGTTACATAATATATACGCATTCAATGCGGCCATTATAGTTCTGAATGTCTCGTTTTTGTTATAGAGAGTTGGCTGAATACCTAAAAGCAAAAGCTGTTCAGCTGTGAGGCTTCGCGAAAAAGACAGATTAAAGGCGAGCAGTGTTGTCGCCTCCAGTAAAGATTACACAATGAAGCGATGCATCATTGCACGTAAAAAAATGAAAAGTGCATGTGGCCCGGTACTTCCTTTATCATTTGTTTTAGTGATGTCATGTACGCAATTTCACAACTGAATTCGGACGTGTAAGGCGAGGTCCTCGTTAAGGGTCTTTCAAAGACTTGTATGCCCTGAATTCTGTTGGGCAGGCTGCAATAGTGTCAGCAATAACGCTCTCTCGATGTACTTGCAAGCTGCATGCACCACGCGATTTGCCTACTGAAATTTTGAATGTTTGAACCATCCTGTTTTACTGAATTGTACATCAAGCATTTCTGTTGTATGTGGGAAGCTTTTAATAGAAGCTGTCATTTCTAGGCCGCGCGTGGCTATGTGGGGTTTGATTAACGCATTATTTCTTATTGTACGGCTTATCGAAATGAATTACCTCGCTTACTTTATTGATTCTGATTTATGGGAGCACGTTATATTTGCAAGGTTTGAGCTCAGGACTAATGAACCTATGCTTGCATAATGAAAATTAGGACCTAAGTTTCGAGATGTTTACCCCAAACAGATAAGAAAAAAAGCCTGGATTACAAAAAAATTTCCTGTACTGTTACATTAATGTTCTTCAAAACATTTCAATGCGATGTCCCCGTACTTCATGCAAATTTCATTGTAGGAAATGTCTAAAGTGGTGCTCGTGTTAGCATTAGCTCTAAATACGTATGGCTGTAATCAACTGTTTGAATTTCACAATTACTGTAATGTCCTCGAATAAGTTAATAAACGCAAACTTGTTTCCGGTTTTAGTAAAACGATGGTTATGTTCTTTGCTGCCGATTTGAGCGCAGACAAGCAGGCTATCATAAAAAAAAAGTACACTGCAATCGTTATATGTTGGGTCTTTATAAATGTATAATATTTCACTCCAACCTCTTTATAGTCTGTGTTAAAGTGTTTCACCCCTGACATTAACATTACCGCATTCGAGCATTTTCCTGTTCATTATTGGATCAACTTAAATACCAATGTGTGATGTGCGTTTGTTTGCCGACAATGGCCGTTCGGAGGCAATTTTAGTTATCTTTGTTATCATTCAATGAATCAAAGGGCGTTCGGGCTTTATTGGTCTATTATTTCACCTCGACGCCCCACGCCACTCCTTTCTGTTTTTTTTTATCCCAAGACAATAGACTCGCAATAGACAGTGATGAAAGTTTTTCTAACGCTCCCAGTATCATAGAAATGGAACAATCAATCAATGTTCGTTACGCACGTGGTGTCATCAAGCCTCTTAAAGTGACTGCACGCTTGGTTGAGAGATGCGAGAAGAACTTCCTAGCCACTCTTTCATTAAGTGTCTGACATTTAGATTACCGAGAAAAACTCCCATCGCTATTCCCTTGTGAATTATTACAATAGTTTTTGATGCTTCGGAAGACGGTGGTGCCCAGAAAAAACAAGGAGATGAAAATCCATGAGCTTCGCTATAGCCAGCTATGTTTGTTGCACGCGTTAGCCTATTATACTTCGACCCAAGTTTCTCAATGGTGCCCTTTAGAAGCTACTATCTCTTCTCCTTTAATCCCCTCACCCCTTCCCCCAGTGCAGGGTAGCAAACCGGACGTGCGTCTGGTTGACCTCCCTGCCTTTCATTTCTTCCCTTTCTCCTCCTCCTCCTTTTTGATTCGAAAAGGGTCGTCGCAAAAACGACCGCGTGGATTGTCGTAAATAAAATTTACTATTTCGTGAGATTAATGCATTTTAAGACTGAGTGCTGCGCACGTTGACGTAGTTCCTGTCGCCTGAATGAGAAACTGAAGTAGACTACTTTTCGTGGATGTGAATCCGCTGATGGGGAAATCTAAAATTTGAGAACACTTTACTTCTGAGGGATCAGGATTACACTTGTGAGAATATTTGAAGCATTATATTTTCGGTTCCAGTTGTTCGGTGTACTTACAGCCACCCAAACCTTTTACAGGCGTGAGCGTACGATGACTTATCTGTGCTTCAGCGCCATACGGCGGAGCTGAATGGAAAACAGGATCAAGGCTCAGCTGGGCCCAACGTCTGCTAGGCTGTTCCTTCTTAAAGACGTCACCCCCACAATAGCGCGCTTCAGAAGAACACGCAGCATGAGAAGGCGAATGGTTTGCCGCACATTTTGTGCTTCCTCTAATAAACTTTACAACAATAAATGGAGGACTCCTTCATTTATTGTTGTATCCTTGTATCCTTGTATTGGCGTATCCTTGTACTGAGTACAAGGATACGCCACGCGCCCCCACTCATGAGATATGCAGCAGAACGCGGCTCGTCTGAAATGCGCTGATGGGGGGTTACGTCCCCTTCTTTCTTAACGGTCCGAAGGCGTTGAAAATGTGCTAACTGAAATCCCGTACTCCCTAAAATCCTGTTTTCAACACCCTATAGGATCATTAAAAATGAGGTAAAAGTTTAAATGACAGCCGGAAATTGTGACTGAAGTATCATTTATGGTCATGATATCTAGTTATCTCTAACTTGTCTAGGATACATAATTTCATCGCACACACCAATGGTATGAGCGATCACGCATCGGCCTTTACCTGAAACGTCACAAAAACAGCTTACAAAAATATACTGTAATTACGTTATTCATTATTATTAGGATCATAGGTAATAATTATCAGAAGCCAAACACAATGACTCGATACTGTATTGCAGGCCATTGACTGCATTATAACTCAGCCCCTTGGGACTAGGAAGCGGTTCAATGTAACCTGCTCATTGATGGTCGAAGGGGGAAGATATAGTGTTCCATAAAGAATTCACTACGGTCAAGTTTTGGTGTTATACACAGCAGTATTACTAAAGCAAGATATACACAACAGTATTACTAAAACAAGGGGGAGGGAGTTATATGACAGGCATTATTCGCAGCCGAGGGAACCTGACGCTGACGTATACATGCTATGTGCTGAAGGTGAAGCAAAGGCAGGCTTCGTACTACCTTGTGGTCATTCAGTTGGAAAATGTTTTTGCTCTTAGAACAAAATCTAGTTTCTTGAAACTGTCTGCTTGTTTTACTGACAGATTATACTATACAACAATATAAAAGCCATAATTTTAGCTGGGCTGCTACATTGCGGAAGTTAGGCCGCAAGATGTGTCAAAATAATGTTTTTTCCAAACTTTGCCACAATATTTTGGCAGCTTTTGCTTCACTTGATTCAGAAGTATTTCAGTCACTTATTATACGAACAAGCAAAGCAGAAAATATAAAAATATTAGCGTAAATGTAAATTTACATACAATATATTACTGCAAATATATTTACGAAAATGTAAATATCCTATGCGCAAACATTTGTGCGTTTTGTAAAAAAACGCTACACCATGCCATGTTGCATCTTGCATCTGTTCGTCAAAGCGAAAAAGAAAGAAAATAATTGGGAAAATGAATAAACCATCATAGGCATGAATAAGTGGCGTCTTGAGATTAAGAAAAACGTTGTTTTATATTAATTAGTCAAGCCAGTAATATTATATAAATTATTCAACCTGACACAGTTTCACTTCGGCGCTCAAAGTTTGAAGTGTCCTCAAGACAACACAAACCTTTTTATTTCTCTTTTTGCGGAATAAAACGCCTCAATAACTACTTCTCACATTCGTATATACCCCCATGATTTTTCATTCAACATGATCAGTGATGGTCGTACAAACTTGACCGGGTGCGCTTGATATGAAACGCGCCTATTAATATTTACGCGTCATTTTTTATTTGAGTGAGGTTGCTATATCCGGATTCTATTGTACGTCTCACACAGAGCATTATACGCGGCAAATGCGGAAAAGAAATCAGCCATAGTACGAAAGGGGTGATACCACGAGCTGCAAACGAATGCATGTGTACTTGTTCAGAGCGGCAAAAGAAAAATACAGGCGGAAAGGTAGCGTACAAGCTCAGAATATGCGCGACACGAACACAAATAAACACTGTGATTCACACTTTATTTTATTTTTGTTTACGGTAACTTCTTCAACAATCCACATTTCTTGCAAGCGAAGAATGTTGCAACTGCGGCGTTATTTCCGACGTGGCGGCACAACTATAGCGGAAAGCCGCATACCATGTGTATACCAAGTGACAGTGGGCCTGCTTTTGTTATGCGTTGTACAACAAAGATCGCTCTTTGGCCAAACGTTTCTCAGCGCGTTGCGAAGGGCAAGAGGTGAATTGCCCGAGTATCTCGACAAAAAAAATTCTCCGAAATAATGGGAATTGTGCTAGAATTATATATAAAGCAAGGGCGTTGCGCCGTTCTATTTCAATAGGCGCTGACTCATGTGCGTGATGATGCAATTAAAGATGGTAGAGCGGTTATGCTTAAAGGGCTTGAAAAAAAGAGATGGGCGTGGTATTGGGTGGTGCAGCATTGACGCGTTTTGGCATATATACGTGTACCAATGAAGTGTAAACTGAAAGCGATTATATGTCGGCCTTTTTGCGGCTCGCAATACTAGCCAAACGCTTGCTTTTCTTAAATCTTTCGGGAGAAAGATTTGGATATTTTATCTTCCTATGCGGGCAGTTTATCTATCTATCTATCTATCTATCTATCTATCTATCTATCTATCTATCTATCTATCTATCTATCTATCTATCTATCTATCTATCTATCTATCTATCTATCTATCTATCTATCTATCTATCTATCTATCTATCTATAGTGGAGGGTTCTTCCGGAAATTTCGACCACCTGAGAAATCTGTGCACACGGGCCTATAGCATTTTCGCCTCCATCGAAAATGCAGCAGCCGCAGCCGGGATTCGATCCCACGGCCTGCGGGTCAGCAGCTGCGTACCCAAACCACTAGACCACTGCGGTGGGGCATATATGTCCCGTGTCGTAGTAGTCGTCGTATAGTAGCCAGCTGCATTGCAGTGCATCATCAATAAAAACTGTGTCACAACACATCCATCGCACGGTGTGAATGATGATGAGTGGGGCGAAGCCTCCGTCAGTTCATGTGTGCTTCCATGCGTCCATCCGTCCATGCGTCCGCCCATGCGTCCGTGCGTGTGGCTGCCCGTCTGTCCATACATCCGTCCATCCAAGCTTCGCCCCACTCGTCACCTAGTGGTGAGTCGTCTGCTATCGAGAGCACTGTTTTGACGCAACTGCTGTCGAGAGTGTAGCCCTGATGGAATTTGTTCGACAAATATTCTCAACAGCAGATTGTGAATTCTCTAAAAATGCTCTCAACGCAGAGGGCAAAATCATATACGAATGGCAATGGTCCCTGTACTTTTGCTCACGAGTGTACGTCCTATTTCATGAGATGGCCGCGCTGGCGCACACATGCACAGTAATCGTGGCTACAGAAATGCGCACGTGGAACGCCGTAGCAAGGTGACATTGCGCAAATCGAAGCGCCAGTGGCGCGCGTGAAAACAATGAGACCCGATATCTACGCGCGTAGCAAGCTTGCGGGACAATCGGCGACCAAAGCACTGCTTTTGTGTTTCGAATTTCAGTGTAACGCATAGAACGCCATCAGATCGCACGTGGCCGATAGTTCTATATTTTGCTCTCTATTTCTCCCCCGTTTCTTCGCAGCTTCGTAGCAAACAAATAAATATAAAAGGAAGAAGAACAACAATAAAGAAAACACAATGGGAATGAGCTTTAGCTTCAGCAAAGATACGGACTTCTCGGCAAAAGTGAACTGGCTTTTGGCAAGGAGGGATAGTATTCGTATTTCGTTCGCCATCCACACCTGTGGTTTTCTTTTCTCTCAAGATTTCGAAAGACTCTTTCTTCACCATTTAGGATATGTTTTTTCTTTTATTTTATTTTTTATTTCTGCGTCCACGAAACATTTCTGTATCCCGAGACGCAAAACGTCAGCTACCTTGGAGAGCGCGCCGTGTGGTGTTCTGCCCTTGAAAAGAAGAAGTATTGTGACATATAAGACTTTTAACTATAATTCTAAAAGATAAGTCGGTATAAAAACTGCACAAGCAGATACTAGAATGCACCAATGGCAAAAAAAAGTGAGATACATGAACGCAGCAGCTTACATTACAAATGGACGTTTTGCTATAAGCGTAGGGGACGAAAAGAGCAAAAAATTGTGAGCAACATACAGACCAAGCACTTGAGTAGAGCTAGCGGCAGAGCTGGGCATAGCTCTGGCCACCGCTACATGCAAGAAGACTGCAGTGAAAACAGATTCGCAAGAGGCGTGCAGAAGGTAGATGAACGGAAGGGTCAGAAAAGCAGCACTACATCTCCTAAAGAGCACCAAGATAGACAGAAGAAGCATTTTTTGGACACCGGGACTGGAGTCTGGCGGCGCACCGAAACTGGAACCAGGCGGCGCATGCCACGGCTCGAGATCGTGCACGTCGAGCCATTTCCGACACGCTATAGGAACACGTACCGACGGCTGTTACGACGAGCATGAGCGCATTCCGAAGAAGTAACCAGACATTTTCGCACATTACAGGAAGCAGGGGAACCGGTACCCGCCGGCACACAAGAGTCTGAGTGGAGAACAAGCAGTGACTATTGGAGAAGACTCCCAGCCGGAACTTACCCGTGTGAAACAGTGATGCACGCAATGTATCCAGGGACCTTTCGAGTGGCACTGTAAGTTTTGCCCTCCGGACACGAGCAACACTCTGCGCCAAACGTTGCTGGAGTGTAACAACAATCCGGACTTACTACCGTCGTCAGCGCCAAGTGAAAACGAAGAGAAAGAAACGGATCCAGAGGAAGAATTCGAAGACAAGTGGGAGGTTGGGCTGGCGGTGCAAGACCCTGACAACCAGCTATACGATTGGTGAACCGGACTCGGGCGGCAGCAGTGAGCCATAACTACCAGGACTGAGCAGGCCACCCATCTTTGAGCTGAAGTACAAATAGCATGGTCCAAATAGAGTCCACTTTTACGCCACACCCCTTACATATTCGATCAAGCGTCGTATTAGACTCAGAAAATGTATCTTTTCATACTAGTTCGCACGTTTTTGTTTTCTTGTTTTCCCAAGTGTGCACAATACGTATACTGACTCACGCTTTAATGCGGACACATATTGAATTAATTTATTGGCAGACATAATCGAAGGTCCTCGAGATCCTTTTAAGCGATTTGCAATTTCAATTTGAAAAGCAATCGTCGGGAAGCTCGTCTCTATAATTTCTTTACTTGTCTCCTGAATTGTGTTGGAATACAATGGTTTTTTTTTTTACAAACTGTAACATGCGAGGCATACACTGCTACAAGCTCCTTGTGATATATCATGTGTTAATGTGCCCTTCCTTATATACAGCGTAGGTTTGCGTTATCGTAAAACGTAAACCCTCGAGTCCAATGACATACTACCGCAATCGACGAGCGCCTATTAGAATACAATGCGACCGTATGACACGCTCGTACAAAAGGTATATAGTTTGCATACAACACAAAGAGGCGTGACATCATCAAACAAAACACAACTTGAAGTCCTCACGTGTACGCTGTGCTCACGTTTTTGCCAGTGTGTTCGTCACGCATTTTGATGTCGAACTGATGGGGTTTCGTTTGCGTGGTAATGTTTGCGACATTGTTAATTTTTGTTTGTGCGATTCGACAATGTTTCTCGCTCAATCGAAGCGAGTGCCGAAGCATGTCAGACTGACCAGCAGCTTTCCTGAAGTCACTGGCGACGCCTGCTATTGCCCGCATTTCCTCCTTACGAAGGTTGGCGGCTCGGGTTATAGGTCGTTTGTAATGATGATCGACACGTGGCGAACTAAGACTTCGACAAATATGTATATTTTAGAGAGTTGCACAATTAACCTTGATGGAAAGTAGCACTCATTGTCTCGCGTATTACCCAGTTCGCTCGATATCAAGAATGAAATTTACTCTATATCAGGAATAGATCAATTAATGAATGTTTCTGTATAATGCAAATCGTCGTGTGATCGTTTGTCAGAACAATCCAGTTACGTGCACGAGTGGCCCGCCATGTCTGTGAGAATTAGAGCCCGTACTCACGAACTGTGCCTGCACACGCTAGTAAAGTTTTTAAAAATAAAATCCCTCAAATATACGCGAAGTGGTAGGTTAGCAGGACATGTGCAGCAATGATGGGCTGCAAGAGTTGGGTTGGGTTCACAAACTGCAAATGAGGCTAGCGAAAGTACATTCAGGCACACCCGGATCGACGCATTGCATTTATTGCTCACCGTACCCGAGAGCACGAAATTATTGGGTATCGATCTTAGCACCTGTTGTTGTTGTTGTTCTCCTATTGTTAGTGGCGCATACCCACTGTGGGGGATTGGCCAAGAATCGAGTGGCTTTAAAATTTACTGTTCAGAATCAGAATGATGGAGGTATAACAGAAAGATTACCGATAGCCTATAGGCAAGTGTGGTGCCTAATGTAATGCATACAAATATTTACATAAACAAATCTATTCTTAGAATAGACCAATAATCTGATTTTATACGTATATAACTATGTGGACATGTTAAGATAATGAAACTGGTTAATTAGTTAACCTATTAGTTCCATCAATATAGTCCCGGACGGCCGCGCATACTGTGCCATTAAGGAAACCAGAAATGGAAGCTCCAAAAGACAAAATGACAGGCAGAGATAAGTCCATATCAATACCACGCAAAGGTATTTCTAATAGGGTTTTTCGTAATGTGTTAAACCACCTGCAGGTCAAAAAGAAATGGTCTATTGTTTCCAGTTCATCACAGAATGCGCACAGTGGCGAAGGTGCCTGAGCAGACCTGTGTTTATAGAAATTTAGATTTGGTACCCGGCAACGCAGCCTTGTGATAGCTACTTCTTGTTTTCGAGTGCGGCAAAAGTCTCTTCGCCAGGGATATAATAAATGGCGATATTCTGTAGAGTTTGTTAGTGCTGAACCCTTAAAGACTTGCATAAGCGTACGTCTGCGGAATCAAGCAGCAGTCACATAAGCGGATGATGGACAGAGCGGTAGAATTGGTTCGCTGATTGACGACTTAGCTAAGGAATCGGCTATTTCATTCAGAAACAAACCTTTATATCCAGGCACCCAAACTAATCGCACTTTTCTCAAATGCACAGATACTAGTGCACGGAACGCCCTTGTTACGTGATTATCAGCACCTCTCTAGTTGGTACGAGAGAGGTACAGAGATCAATACCCACCACCTCCTCTAGATAGCACGTGATCATGCCGTTCACTAAAGCAGGTGTCGGCGTGTCTAAGATGGAACTATTTTATTCTGGCGAATCTGTGCCCGCAAAATCAAAACACAACATGCAAGCAATTCGCACGGTAGACTGATAGCGGCGTGAACAGTCGTCTACCGTTGATTGATTGAATGATATGTGAGGTTTCACGTCCCGAAACCACGATATGATTATGAGAGGCGCCGTAGTGGAGGGCTCCGGAAATTGGGACCACCTGAGGTTCTTCAACGTGCACCCGAATCTGAGCACACGAAACTGCAACAATTCCGCCTCCACCGGAAATGCAGCCACCGTGGCCGCGATTCGATCCCGCGACCTGTGGGTCAGCAGCCGAGTACCTTAGCCACTAGACCACCGCGGCGGGGTCAGTCGTCTACCGTCGAGTAATCGGGTCTGCGGTGAGGTGGGTCGGTATTTAGGCGCGCGGCATGGAACCTTCTGCCCATATTGCTGGGACTCGTGTAAGTTATCGAATATTCTTGACTATTCGCCTCTTAACAGAATTATAATTTCAACAATCGCGAAGCTTTTCAAGCATTGTGGCATGATAATAATTTAATATCTGAGGTCATACGTCCCGAAACCACAGATTATGAGAAACGCAGTAGCAAAGGGCTTCGACCATCTCGTATGTTTTTTTTTTTGTTTTTTTACCATGCGCTGACAACGCTCAGTACAAGGGCCTCCACTATTCCGCCTCAATCGGAATGCAAGTGTCACGGCTGGGATCGAAACCGTGACCTTCGGGTCAGCAGCCGAGTATATTCCGCCTCGATCGGAATGCAAGTGTCACGGCTGGGATCGAAACCGTGACCTTCGGGTCAGCAGCCGAGTACCCTAGCCACTGTTCCACCGAGGCGGACAGCAGTGTTGTGGCGTGGTCTGCGCCGAGCATTGTAAATAGTCTATGCGGGTGTAACCCGAACACATCGATGCAAAGCACCGAGCACGCGTGTCGCGAATGTGGAGGTTCTGTTGATGAAACGAAATATAGTCCTCGGAATATTTGAGCACTAGGCCTTGCAGTGGTCCAGTGCTTATTGTGCTTGACTGCTGAATAGGAGGTCGCGGGATCGAATCCAGGCCGCGGCTGTCTCAATTGAAAGGAAGCGAAATCTTTAAGACCCGTGTACTTCGATTTAGATGCACGTTGAACGATCGCCCGTAATCGAAAATTTCCGGAGTCGTACACTATAGGCCGCTCTGCTTTCACATCTAGAGGTTTTGAAGGGTAAAAACAGATCACTTCTTATTTAATAGTTAAGAACAAATCATTATGTGCACAGCAGATATGCCGAACACATCTTGTTATCACGGGTTGAATTCACAAAATTCCAGTAGAACTTTGACATTTCGGTTGAAGGACGTTTGTCGCATGTTCCCACTTTCTGCCGTGCCTCCAACCTTCACTGCGGTGAATATCGAAGTTAGAAGTGTGGTGGTCTGGGCTAGTTGGTATGACGTGACGATAGTTATAGCGCGAGAGCAGAACGACAACAAAGCAACACGAAGGAGACGAGCGCTAACTTCCAAGTGAGTTTATTACGCAGAGCACTAAAACACATAGAGAAGACAATAAACCATGTGACAAAAATCATGTGACTCAAAGAGCAATGAAAGAGTAAGGTAAAAAACAAAAACAAAGGAAAAGGCAAAGAAAATCAATAAGGAAACTAAACCCAAAACTAAAAGAAAGAAGTTAGCGCTCGTCTCCTTCGTGCCCCTTTGTCATCGTTCTGCTCTCGCGCTATAACTATCGCCAAGTTACAATTTCAACGCACATTCCCCAAAAGCGAAAATTCCTTGGAGGACAAAATGCACTGAGCTGCTGTTCAACGTTAGCAAAGCCTCGTAGCGGAATTGGCGCTGTCGGGTGGATACAAAGCAAGTTGCGGAGCTCGCGGGCACAGCTGTGCAGGCAGGCACGCAGCACTTCATTGCCCGAGACTCGATGAGCGCGCAAAAGAAAAGAAAAGCGCATCTGTGGCTTACGACGCTGCTTTTGCATCCGACAGCTCCCAGGGCGAAATAGTTTTCTTTGAGGCCGTCCACTCTCTCCTTTTCAAGGAGCGGAGCTGCTTCCTGGACCATTTAACGCACGGCGTTGGCGGCCGTAGTGGTTCTTCTTCCTCTGCCACCACAGCGCCTGGCCCGGTTCTCCTGCGGAGAGCATGAGCGGCTCCTTTGAGGCTGCTGGCGCAGTTCGCCACGTGAGTCGCGCAAGGAAATATTAAGAAGAGTCGAACCGGGCTGCCCGAGGACCGCGCATGCTCGCCACAGCCGGCTGATACACATCTCCTCTTCTCCTCCATTATGTACCGGGTGGCGATAGCGAAAGTTCGTGCGCTATACACGGCGAAATAAAGAACAAGGGCAGTCCACATAGGTCCTTCCTGCCTTACACACAGCCATTATCGAATATGTATAGTTCACCTGGTATAAGCCTTTCCCTAATCATATTTTGCGCGTCCGAGACAGAGTGACATTAGGAAAGCTTGTTGATGAACTAATTGGTGCAAGTTACAAAAAAAAATCTCCCACGGTGGTTTGCATCGTCTAACTTTTTTGTAAGGCGGTGACATTGCTGCATGAAGGTCCAGACCCATGACAACGGTAGGAACTGCAGTGTTTGACTACGTAACCAGCAGCAACGTTCAGTCGAATAAATTTCACTGCTGTGCAGATAGATAGATAGACAGACAGACGGGCGGACGGACGGACGGACGGACGGACGGACGGACGGACGGACAGATAGATAGATAGATAGATAGATAGATAGATAGATAGATAGATAGATAGATAGATAGATAGATAGATAGATAGATAGATAGATAGATAGATAGATAGATAGATAGATAGATCTGTTGAAGGCCGAAGGAGGAGAACAGGGCCTCACCCTGACCCTTCTGTGGGCCGCTCACATGTTAAGACTGAAGGGAGCACCTGGGCGTGGTATCACGGGTCTCGTGGGTTGCCCGAAGCCTAGCCGAATATCTGCACCGACTACTTTGTAATTATTTAAACTCTTCGACTGAAATTTAGTGTGCTGCGATATTTACTGTCTGTTTGAAACATAATTTATATCCGTTATTCATTGGTATCTTCGCTCGAAAAAGAAGAAACAGAAATGATGATAAACATTAAAAATAACGAAGGTAATAAAGTAGAGCGATGTTTGTACCGCAGAGCCAATGTTAAAGGTAAGTTCACCGATGCGGAACGTTGAAATGCCATTTTACACAGAGCTAGACACAATTTGCGGCTTGAAATCAAGTGATTATATGTTTAAGATTTATCGATCGCCTTGTAGGAAAAAAAATATGACATTCTATTACGTGATTTTGCTATTGAAAATTTCTCTTCCGATACAGCTACGTCGCGTGGTGAAAGTGTAAGCAACCAGCCATCCAACTGGCGAAAGAAGCCTCGATAAGTCACAAGCACTGCTTGTTTTTAATTGTGGTGGTGCAGGCCCCCTTAAAGGGACGCTAAAGGCAACTAATAAGTCGACGTTGATTGCTGAAGCAGCGGTCGAGAAACCTCGTAGTGTTACTTTTGTGCCAAGTAAGGAGCTATTTTGAAATAAAATGACGCTGTAGTGGTCCGCGTCTGGTTAGCGCACTTGAAATTACCCGCCTTACTGAAGCGGACTGACCGGACCGACTCATGTCATGGTTGCCGTGCACAACGTCGCTCTGCTTTACTGCGCTAGTAGCAGCAGAACGAAAGCAGTGGGAGCCACAGCAGCAACAACGGCCATCCCGCTATTGGTTCCGAGATCGCAGACGTATTTTGGTACAACTATGCCCCGCTAGGTGGTACCACATGTCTAGTTTGACCACGCGAAAATTGAATTATTGAATCACTCGTGCCATTCCTCATTGTTCACGTCCGCTAATTCTTTTTCCATTAATCAAACAGAAACAAACAAGCAGCATTTTATTGCTTCTCTTGATGCATGGGAGGTTCTTTGTTTCGTGCACTTAGATCGATTACTACCGATTAATTGAAAGCTGTTCGTATGATGTCATCAGGATAATTTTTAGAATGTCCTCCTGCGGCGCTTGTGTTATTGGTCCATTTACCTTAATTTTTCGGTAAGTAGGGCACTGTTGTTGATAATATTGCCGTTTTAGATGTTGTCATACATTGAGCTTTCACTCTGACGTAAATTGTTATTTTACTTTAGTGTCCCTTTAACATACACCTGCGGGCTGGAGATGGAAAGTAGAGTCCTCTTTATCTGTCGCAACGATAAAATTGTCATCATCATCACCATGACCAGCGTGATTAGAGGTACAGCTCGTAGCCACAGTGGTTGGCGCAACGTTGCGAATGCAGCCTTAACGTCCTAAACGTTGTTTCGGTGTTATGGCAACAATGCGTGGTACAATTTGAAGCGCAGCATTCAAGTAAAGGAGTGCTCCACCACTTGTTCTTCTGCGCTTCGCTGTTTCGCATTGCTCATTTTCACCATAAACGTAAACCAACTGGTACACGTCACTATTTTAAGAGTGAAATTCCTTAACGTCGAGTCTTGTACGTTGACGGCGTTCGCGTTTGCCGTAGCCGAGCACGATGAAGATGATATGGATGAAGATGAAAAGCAAGCGCGTTCCAGGCCACACATTCTCTTTCTGACATCAAGGCACGGCATATGCAAGGTACCCACAGGGGGCCATGACGATGATAATGACGCTGACAACGATGATTATGATGATTAAGATAATCATGGACAACGACTGGCTTGTGGTGCACATGACGTCTTTAAATGCTCTATACGATGTATTAAGTACTGGAAACAAGCAACAACCAGCAGAATAACGTGCGCAGACCTCGTCTTTGCCAACTTCAGACTAGATACGACATCACAAAGCGGTAATAATGAGGGCAAAACGAAATTCACTACTCAACACGACATACCAGTTATGATCAATAAACATTGTATGTATCTGTACACCGCTGGGAACAAATTTACATGCGTGAGGTGTCGATGTCACGGATTATTTACGGTAACACAAAATGATCGCACTGCTCGGCCCACTCATCATCATTGACTTCCTGGATATTCCTTGTTTTTTAACCATTACTTGACATGAATCCACCTGAGATGATGTGCCTGTTAATTTCATATTAGGCTTTTACTAATACGAAAAGAAAGAATCGTGGTCAATAAGGACAGACGCACGTTCGGCACGCTTTTATTTTTACTAAATGTATTTAAGGATATGTTAGATGTTGTTTCAGGCACGGGCCATTTCGTATCTCTTATTCGGTAGTGGCAGTCGTAAGGTTGTCGACAAATAAAACCACGAACGGAAATTCGCGGCCCCCATCTCAGTACCGCATTGTAAGCGTTCACGTAACTTAGGAGATTGCCCAACGAAAAATGTTCGCAAAACAAATGGGATCATGCTTATAATACTGGGAACATTTAAATCAGATTTTTCTTGACGGCCTCGCTTTAAATTTAATGCTAATGTGCGCTCACACAAGTGCTACACAAACTCGGAAAGAACACGGAAGTGCAAGAATCCTGGTCGCTAGAGAGCCCGCATGGGGAGGTCACTTATTTGACGACTGTAAAACATAGTGGCTGATGGGCTTTGCTAAAATGTGAATATTCCCACAGCATACGATTAGTGCTTTCAAGCAAGGTGTGGCAGTATAATGCGAATTTATTGTTGCCTCCATATTGCGTCCCTCCAGTAGTCTTGCTTTGATGCACGAGCTCTGACAAAAATGTGCCTCTTGCAAACTCTTTCTTCTCTCCACCCCCTCCCCCTTTTTTTCTCCGGTCGACTAATAGATTCGAGCTCCTACTTAAGACCCGTTGAAGGAATTGAACTCAATATAGCTTTAAAATTATGCACTGCTGTAAAAAAACAGCAGTACGTCTTAACAGAGCTATCAGTATCACATGACAGCGCTAAAATAAACGATGCAGTCTCGATAAAAATGTGTAGTGAGCATCCTTTACTGCGAGCTATGTATCTTCATCGCTACACCAGGTGTCCGTGTGAGACGTCTCACTCTGGCCTTATATTGCAAGTCGTTGTCACTGACGTGCCTTCGTACAGTTGTCAAACGAGAGGCTGGGCGCTCAGTATCCTTGCATGTACACTTACACAGACCGTATCGTTTACAACGCTGCACAGTACTATGCAGTCTGTTGCATGTAGTTGCTTAATAAAGACGCTGCCTACTCACAGATCAGGCTCGGCGCATTCATCTCCCCTCCCCCCACCCCTTGACTGCACCTCCCCCCCCCCCTTTTCCAATCCAAGCATTTTACTAACTGGTGCGGTTTCCTAAACGAACCATTGTAACAGCTCCCGTGAGCTACGATGGGTACGTCCATTCTCTTTTACTAGCTATCTTTAGACTTCATAATTTATTATTTTTCTGAGAGAGTCGATGGCTCTATTAGTAACAAAGAGAAGCGTAACGAATAACACAAAAGAACAGAAAGGAGACGGAAACTGAGCGTGCACTTTCGCGAACAGTGTACTGCGATCGCTAGTTTGCGCTTGGCTTCAGCACACGTGAAAATGAAAGAAAAGAAAAGAAAGTTTACCCGAAAAAAAAAAACAACAAGATGAGAAAGCGAGGAGTGAACTATACAGCACAACGAAACTATGAATACCAGGTGTCCGTGAAAAAAAACAACAAAAAACTCTCTTCTTGTAGGAAACAAAGGGAGGCACCGCCGAAGCTATTGAAAGCGTCGCGAGTCTCGAGTAAGCGGGCGCGCGTTCGTGAGGATGTGTTTCGTGTTCTAGCCCGCTGTGGCGGTGCCCTTTGTTTCGATTAATGGCGGCCGTGCATACGTGCGCTGCACGTGGGCTGGCGTCCCAGGCGGAGGAACGAGCGCGCCCCGGTGCAGAGCAGAGCTTAGTCGGGAGCACCGGCGTGGTCAGGTGGATCCTCTCCCCCACCCTCCCCCTCTTCGAGATGAATGCTCGGCCGTCTCGGCTGCTCCCGTGCCGACTTGGGGGCCGAAGTGGAATAATTGTTTCTGCACTGAAACTGAAACGTGACCTGTTCTTCGCGGGACCGCCTGGCGCCGGCTGCGGCCCGGTGCAAGACGGCGGTTTCACGCCGCGCATAGGCAATTTTCGTTGTTGTTCTCAATTTGGTGGCTTTGTTAGTGGCGCCACGCTTTGTTTGTTGATAAGTGACGTTTCACTCCGATTTTCACCCGCGTAACGTCTTGTTCCTGTATATGGACTGCTTCGTGAAGATGTGGGCTCAAATGGACGAGAAGGGTGGCACACTGGGAAAAAGATAAAAGTGATGGTTGAACGCTTCTACGCCTAAAGTTTCGTTTTCAATGGCTCGCTAAGGTATGCACTAAGACGGTTCTTCAGGAAACCTACGCCACTCATCATAAGCGCGTGAACGAAAAGGGCAGAGGGGGTGGATGCCCTCTACTCTCCTCATCAGCTTGGGTGGGGGGGGGGGGGTCAAAATCTGCCCAATATATTGACAAAATAGGAAAGGGGAGGGTGCTACGACTTACCTTGCCCCCGCCCCCTTCCCCACAGGAGAACCCTGAGCAGGCATATATCTCTTAAAGGAGAGCGATAGCTTAAATGCAGTCAAAATTTATGATGTGCGATATAAGCGTCGCAGGAAACACTCTGAGCACAAATAGAAGTCATTTCCGAGGGAATGTCAAGCTGCTCGCAACGTACGTCTGGTCTGGTTTGCGAGAAAAAGCTTTATCTCCTACTTAACACGAAGCATCCAGGTATGATTCCACTTTCATCCTGAAGTCCTGCTTCGCGTTACCAAAACGTGTTCAACTGCAGAGCGCTCTTTTAAAACTTCAAGAGACTGTAACAGGGTACCGTCTCCCTAAGGAGTCTTGACTTACTGTTATGACTTTCTGTCACGACCACTTACTATCATGGCATTGTGGTGTCTTTAGGTGGTGGTGGTGGTGGTGGTGGTGGTGGTTGTGGTGGTGGTGGTGGTGGTGGTGGTGGTGGTGGTGGTGGTGGTGATGATGATGTTGCAGCAGGCGGGGTTAGCCTGGCCTGCATGGCCGGCAATTGTTCCGCCTGAGCATCTCCTGAATTTGGAAAATGTCACCGCGTGTCAGACAGCCCAGTGTCTCGCAGGAAGACTAACAAAATTCGTTGCACGTTCATCCTAGTTGCCGCGGGTCCTTCAGGAAAGATGACGTCATCAACTGTCCGGTGCCTATGACAGCCTTTTCGCAAGGTGCGGATCATCGCTGCTCTTTGCACATCAAACTGTGGGCAAAGCCAAATGAAATGTTCAATATCCCCGATGTCACCACAGAAGGCACAGAACGGGGAAGCGTATATCCTAGTCTTGAATGACCAGGCCGGGGTGTATGCGGAGCCGGTTCTTATGCGGTACAACAGCGTCGCTTCTTTACGAGAAAGTCCATGAATTACACATGCTTGGTGTGGAAACTTGTAGATCGCCTTGAAATGATTGCGTATCGCATCTTTGTTGTTCCGGTAAGTCTTGAGAGTGTGGTGTCTTTACACAATACTTTCCTACCTTGCATTCTTTGACAGCTTCTCTTACCTTCCCTATTTCGGGGTAGCCAACGGAGTTCTTCCTTGTTAACCTCCCCACCTCTCTTTTTTTTTCCTCTCTCCAAACACAAACGTCCAACAAACAGACACATCCTTAATATTTCATTTTTTTCTTTTCACTTCAATCTTGTTCGAAGTTAGCGTCTTCTATAGCCGGCCCTGGGTAAGCAACTGGCCTGCACTAGCTCAATTTTTTTTTTTGCTTCGTTTACCTACGAGGGCAATGCGGAAACGTCGGGCCCCCGCGCTGGCGCAAGTCGATCCAGCTAGATGGACACGCCAGTCGAGCACGCCACACCGAAGCACTCTCCGTTTCCCTTTCCTTCCAGCGCACCCGACGGCCCTGCGATCCAACACGTTCGAGCGCGAACCCGCGAAAGCTGGCGCGTCCCACTTTGTCCGTGCACGCGCACATCGCACGCACACATTGAGGTTCGCGTGATCCGGGGAGGCGGCGGGCGTGTGGGCTCGAAATTAGGCTAAAGAGAGCAGCGGCCAGCGAGAGGCATGCCCGGCCAGGAAGGAGGGGATAGCCGAGGAAGTGCAAGCACAACTTGTGATGACCGCAGGCTCACATCCGCGCTAACCGCTCGGCGACCGCGCCAAGTCAGCGCTAACTGCATATCGATGACCTTTTCGGCGTAATTCCCAAGCCGGCAGAGCGGAAAAGCGAGTCAGCGGCTGCCTCGGCCTCTTCGCGTTGGTCGCTCTTGCTGTTGTTGCATGTGCGTAGAGTCATTGCCGCCTTCGTCGGAGCCGCTCTATACTCTCTAATTTTGCATTTCTTGCTTTTTTATCCCGGCTCGCCGGTGGTATAGCGCTCGCGCGTGCTGTCCAATCATCTGGTGCGATAAGTATACGCTCCAAACGCCGCTGAGGCCTGCAACGCCTCAAATGGCGCGCTGTGAATAGCGTACATAATACGTATCGGATGCGCCTATACGCCCCGTACACGCAATGTATTTATAGTACATAGTTAAACGTGTGGCTCTAACCGCACTTCACAGGCGTGTTATAACTGTATACGCACTGACCGAAGTTTCATGTATGTGCTGTACTGTAGGTGTGAGGTACAGCTCGGTAAACCATCGCGGATCATTCATTAGTGGGCGTGTCTCGTCATGTAGAACATGCTTGTCTATAAATATGTGCATATGCGTGCAAGTTCTTACAGCTATAAGACGTATATATAGTTGCGTGCGTCTGTTCGCCGGTCACAAGCCCGCCTATCGTCACGATACGCGAAGCCCCTGCTTCATTCTAGACTATAGTCTATAGCGTCCTTTACTGGAGAGTCAAAGACGGGATAGACTAAACAACTAATTTAAACGAAAGTGAGTCTGTTGCTACTGCCATATACGAACGTCTCGTCACGTGACCTTCGCAAGCGGAGCTTTCCAGCCTCGACGCCAGCGAGGTCTGGAGAGCGCAACGATGTTTCCCGGCGATCGTGGAAAACTCCAGTGACGGAAGCGACGACCTTGAGACATTTGGGACGCAATGTATAGACTCCAAATGATCTAAGCGCACACAGGTTTAGTGTCGGCCATATGCAATCAAGAAGTTGTGTAGTAGACAAGTATTGTATACGCAGCTGCGTATTAAGAAGACAAAGTGTTGTATGAAATCATTTCTGGCTTCAGCAGCTTCCCTCGTAAAAAACCGTATATTTACAGGCGCCCCACTAATTTGACATAAGCACCATACCTGATAGCCGAACACGGGCAGTGCGATGATCACATCTTGTGTTGTAGAAATTATGCGTTCACTTAAGCAGTCGCAACTCCATCGTAGCCAATACGCGGTGGTTCCGTGGGCAGCGAAAACACACTGAAAGCAAGATATACCCCGGTATAGTTTTGAAGGGTGCTCGTAAGTCAAATAAATCTATTGGTTCCCATAGTTTCGTCGTAACTATATATATAGAACCGAGTGCGCAGTCAGATCGGCTTTCGAAGAATTCATTTCGTATATATATATATATATATATATATATATATATATATATATATATATATATATATATATATATATATATATATATATATATATATATATATATACTATACTCCATGCGCTCTACAAACGTTTTACACGGGACTCTAAGATTAGCGCCACTGTGTGACGTCATAAAGAGAGATCCATACACGTTCCTGTTTCCCTCTATGTAGGCACGAAGTTTTCCATCTGTTGCACACGACGAACTAAAGATAAACATGAAGAGAGTATGAGGGGGGGGAGGGTTGAAAGTGGGTTGTGTGGCATGGCAACGGGGGCCCGACGGGTGTTCGTACCCTGTCATTACTAAAAGGCGCCCATTTCTATATACCCCGTTAAGGCGTGTGTACCAGGTCGAGTCGATCCATCATCATCAACGCGACGGCAGCCTCGTTCGAAGATGCATCGAGGTTCTGCTTCGGAGCAGATATACTGAGCGAGAACTTATTTTCTCTGCTCTTTCTTGCTGCTTCGCGGTAACAGGCAGTATCTAGTGCGCATTGGTGCGGGAAATGTATGCATTACGTACTGGAGATGGAGTGATCGCAAGTAAAAATGTTTGTTGTGTGTAACGGGACTTCATGATGGCCTAATTAGTGACCCCACTTTTTTTTCTCATTTCAAGGTGGCGAGGAAGAAAGTTTGAAGCTGCGAAAGTAAAGCACCCACATTTTCCTGGTGTCACTTGACTGTTTGATGGAGAGTTATCTGCTACCTCGCTGTACAATTATTCGCCTGAAATAACGCATTCGAGTTTGCCGCCTACCACCTGGCATGCGCAACATTGAGATGCGAGATTAGACAGGGCGCACTTATTTTCCTTGTGATACAGTTGGATATTTGCCACCGGGGCAGTGCTGTCGCCGTGTGGTGTTTGTGGTAGCTTAATACCTTCTTCTATAACCATATAAGCCGGTTACGCTGCATTCGCCGCGACTTCGAAGGGCCACTCCTCCGAAAATACGAGGAAAGGGCCCGTTATTCTCGCCTGGCGTTTCCCGTTTTACCTCCACAATTCGTGACGCCAGCAGCTCGTTGACGTGACGTCACGAGAAAACGAGCTCTCCATTGGTCCGCATACGAGGTAATATTAACTGTCCGTTGTCTCCTACCCTACGTTTTCTTGCAGTCACACGCCAATCCTGCCTTGTTTCGCCTGGTTACCGTCCACGATAAACAGACTTCACTTTGTTGTTTGCGTTTTCGACATCGCAAGAGGATGTAACATACGGTAGGTGCAAAGTATGGACCCCTGATAGGCTCAACGCTTAGGGCTGAGATTGTAATCTTGTTTTATGGAAGAAGTAAGTGTTAAGGAGGAGAAAGTGCCTGTAGGAGGCATAGTGAAGACAAGAAAGAAACCATTATCTCGTCTTTAATCTCGGAGTAGTTCAGTGTCTCTTGAAATCCTTCAATCGAGAAAGACACAGTTATAAGGAATACTTTGGGACACTATATATACAATGAAGTGTTCTTGAGGCACTTATGAATGCTCTGGAATGAGTTGGACAAAACTGAATTTTGAACGGCGGTAACGCCTAATCGAGACCGACCGGATGATTTGAAGGCTGATGTTTGAAACCCGGAAAGGCATGCCCTCACTCGCAGTCGCAGAAACGTAATACGTTGGAGCACTTTGCCCCGCAAGCCTTACTGAACTCGTCTGTATTGGGAGCCGTTTGGCGGTTTATTTTCAATCAGTGCGTATTGTTACATCGCTTCAACGAATGTTCGAGTCACTGCTGCGCAGGGTAGCAAATCGGAAGTTATAATCACATTTACGAGCTGTTCCAACCACCTTTTGTTTCTGTATATCGCTATATATTTATGTATTTTTATCAGTAAATATTCTACTATATGTAGTTGAATTTTTATCCTAAAAACGCTCTCCGGGATAGGAACGGCTTTTTAGAGAATTTGCCACCGGTTCTTCAGATAAACAGGGGTATACGTTAATTAATTGAATACGGAACTGACCCTCTGAAATTGCCTATTGAAAATATATCAAGTAGTAGTGACTTAAAATAGAGGTATTTTAAAAAGGAAAGCGCCATCTATTCATTATGCCATTAGTTCATGCTTTTTAATGCCTGATAAACATTGATCGTAAGTAAAAAAAATGATTTGAAAGGAAAGTATTCGAAAGATAATACGGTTGCCAGAAACGATCGAAAGGTAATACAGTTTCCAGAATTGATGTTCAAGCTCAATGAAACACACATGAACAGAACAGCCTCTAAAGCAAGAAAATTAGACATATCAGGGCTTTCATGATAGTCTGGCATTTCTCGAGCAAAATAATAAAGTAAAATAAAGAAACAGAACTTTGCAAAAGTAACTGAATGTGGCAACTTCCAGCCAACTGCAGTCTAGGATGTTGAATTATGCAAGATATATTGCTTCATCGAGCGCCATCATTTTTTTTGCACTCAAAGCGTTTCACTTTAGGAGCACAGTATGAAGAAAATCCCTAGTTAATTTTCAAATCTCGTTTGCTACTATATTTTGTTTTATAAACTGCCTTCTATGTACAAATAACCTGACCATTTTTTAACGTCATTGTGCGGTTTGTGAGCCTTTGTGAAGTACATCAAGCCACCGCGAAGACACCATCGGCGTCAACACTCCGACGAGGCGTCGTCGCCGTCCTCGCTTCCGCCGAGAGATCGACTACAGCAGCCACGGAAGTGGTGGCTGCACGGCGGCATGCAATCTCGAAAGGCTGCGGCGTTCGCCGCACTCATTAACTCATTACAGCAACGCGCCAGCGAGCCCGGCTCGTCTCACGGGCGGTTTGTGCGTGCTCGCGCTCCGCAGCTGCCGACGGTGATCGCGAGGATCGCGCGCGTCGGATCAAGGAACGAGCCCCGAGGTGCTGCCGAAATGCTGCTTTGTTCACGGTGAGGATCGACGACGCTAGCTATCTGTGCGTGCGCATTTTCACTCCGAGACAAGCTCTTAATTATTTGTGCACTTGCGTACGCCGTGGCAGTTGAAAAAAGTTTTATGATGAGTTGAAACAATTTTTGTGAAACAAAGTTTTATGATTGTTAATTTCAAGTGGCATGTTTTTTATTAGTTTATTGCTCATAAAATTATTTGAATAAGTTGTTCAATACAAATGCCTACTTGTTTTCCCTACCCCATATTACAAATGCCTGCATTATCTTTTCGTGGTAGTTTTTAACGATAACCTAGTTTATGATTTTGTTTTGCTATTACTAAAATTGTTTGATTGCGTGTTTTTTAATGGCAATGTATAACCTCTGATTAGTATGTCATTTTGTGATTCCGGCTTTTTTTGTGTTTTCTATCAATATGAATCTGTGTAAACAAATATTCGTTTTCATACGCTTTCCCTGCTATATTCTTTGATTAGATTGGCAGTATTGTTAAATAAATAAATAAATAAAATAAATGGACAGTTTGCAATAATCTGCAAGTGGGCTTACCTATAAGGCTTGTTTTCCAACCAAATACTTTCGTTCACAGACTGCTTTTCTCGCACATTGTGCAGTGTAGGCGCGCGAGCACGCGTGTACAACAAAATGTCACCTCTTCAAATTCCAGCGATGGCATGCGAGAACTCTAGTACAACATGATGAGCGAAAAAAGCAGTCTGTGAACGAGAGTTTTTGGGTGAAAAAGGAACCTTACAGAAAAGCCACCTTGCAGATTATTGCAAACTGTTCATTGAGACATACCATAAACGTGTCTTCTCAGTTCTTCAGTGGTATAAATGTTAATTGGCGTTCAATAATTGTGGGGTCTTTAGGTTCCGAAATTGCAAATTTCGAACCACCTGGGGTTTGTATACTGGGTGCTTTAATCGAAGCAAGCAGGCCTCTAGCATTTTGTCGCCATTTATGTTCATACGCACAGTGGCCGCCACAGTTGAATTTTGCTGCAACTGCTGGAGGTTCTTAATCCAGTGTTTCCAGCGCTTCGGTAATCACCTCGGCTCGCCCATGTCCTTCTCAATGGTCGCGTTTCCCATTCGAATGTAAGACAGCTGAAGCCGTGCGGGTCGGAAAACCTCCGGTCTGATTGTCTGACTGTGTTCCTTATTTCTCTATTAGCTATCCCTATTTCCCCGCCCCTGTGCAGGATAGCAAACCGTTTTTTGACTAGGTTAGCCTCTCTGCCTTTTACTTTTATCTCTCTCTCTCCTTTGCAAGTTCAGAGCTTTCCTTCTCTCTTTATTTCTTGCTGTTTTTATTCTCCAGTCCCTTAACACCGGTACAGGGTGGCAAACCGGACATGCCTCTGATTAACAATCCTGCCCTTGTTGTTATCGCTTTCTCCCTCTCTTTTGCCGCCATCGAAATGCGGCCGCCGCGACTGTGGTTCGATCCCGTGACCTTTGCGTCAGCAGTCAAGCATGGCATTCTCTAGACTACCGCAGAGAGTCCCTACTTGGCGTCGCTTGAAGCTACACAACAAGTCACACGTCGCAACCGACTAGTCTGCTTTTGATATAAGCTAACAAAACGCCTTCTACATTTTATCGCATAACCTAAAGGTACCCGTATGCTTAGATTTGGGTGCACGTTAAAGAACCCCAAGATGTCGCTTTTTCTGTAGTCCTCCACCACGACGTCTCCCATAATCATATATGGCGATTTTGGGTTGTTAAACCCTACATGTCAATGAATCGCCGAAGAATAAACTTGTCCTAACTACCAGCATCCGTGAAAAAAGCTCTCAGCAGCCACTATTGAGGGAGCGTGTTAACCATCGTAGCCTGGATTTCGGAGCTCCACCACCATCAGGCACCACGTGGCAATTGGCATCACTGCTAGTTCGAAAAAAAAAAAAAACATTTCTTGGAATCTCGGTAACTGTGTGCACGTACTTTAGTATACGCCGATTGCTCAAAATAGCCGTATTCTATCGCCACGCATCTGACCGATAATGGTGACGCTGATTCTGGCATTAGTGCTCAGAACAAATGTTTGACGAGTTATAGTGTCGTCCAATCTATATACATTCGACGATTTAGAGCACGATGTACACTACTATAGTAGAGTAATGAGCTGTCCCGGATTCAAGCGCAACATCATATTACTCAAAAAGGTGAGGTAAGTTTTTTGGAAAGTGTAAGCAAACAAATCCCCACCATGGAGCCCACAGGAAAGGATATAATGGTGTAAGTAATGTTCCCCAGCTTTCTGTCCACTCTACGCTAATGTTTATGATTTCCAAAGGCTGATTACTTCAGTCGGTCACAAATTTTACGAAACTTTTCGTTGAGTGAAAAGCTTTGTGAACTTTTCACCCATATTTAAAAGTGAACTGTGAGTTCGCTAAGAATGTTGGCGGAAAAGTCGCACGTTTCTGTAATTCCACTAAATCTCCAGTGAACTTTCTCTCCACTAATCACGCAAAAAAAAATTGTGCTTTTCTATAGCTGTCCCTCACATTATATTGCATCAAATGCGGGGGAACTATGTACGCACGTATACACTCAGTGAGAACATTTCCTGGCGTTGAAGCGAAGGCTACAAAGCCAAATCGCGTGTATTCTACCGCCAGTGGATGGCGTTCCACAATAGCAGCCGTATTTTCAAAGGTAAATTTAGTAGTCCCTCCTTTATTTTCTAAGTGGAGCTATTTGAAACAGGACGCAGCACACACCAGCATGACAGTTGTGTTTACTTAACTTTGCAGTGTTTTCGAACCGTGAGAAAGTCCTGTCGTTTTTACACGTACAGCGGTGAGAACTTGAGGTGAACACGGCTCCGCGCGGTAGCGCACTGCGAGCGCCAGTGCAGCCGGCGCGGCCGCGCGTCGAATTCATGTGGCGCAGGCGCACACGAGCATGCCGCTCTTGCTGTACTACAGACCACCTAGACCGGCACTTTGCTAATATTAGAATGGCGTGCTGAAGCGCCGCAGCCGATGACGTAAACCAGCTCCCGTGTGTGCGAATGCGTCACTATAAGCTTCGATGTTCGCCGCGCCAGCAAAGTGGCGCTGCGCGGCCACGCGCTCGCGTGTTCACACTAAGAGTGGTCACCGCTCTACATCAACGCTAAGCGGCGTCAGCGTCTACATGAAACCCTGATGATGCACTCCCGTCACTTTCCACAGCGTTACGAGACGCGTGCGAAAACGGACTATATACTCCGCGTAGTGCTACATGTGCAGAAGCTCCGCCCCCGTAGCTTTGATTGATTGATTGATATGTGGGGTTTAACGTCCCAAAACCACTATATGATTATGAGAGACGCCGTAGTGGAGGGCTCCGGAAATTTAGACCACCTGGGGTTCTTTAACGTGCACCCAAATCTGAGTACACGGGCCTACAACATTTCCGCCTCCATCGGAAATGCAGCCGCCGCAGCCGGGATTCGAACCCGCGCCCTGCGGGTCAGCAGCCGAGTACCTTAGCCACTAGACCACCGCGGCGGGGCCCCGTAGCTTTCCCTTTATTGCCAAGAGAAGTTGTCGCTGGGTACGGAAATAGGGACTTTAATATTATTAGTTGCAAGGAGCTGCAGTGTCGTCTCATGCAGTGTAGGGGCTTTTTGTACTGCGCGAATTGATCAGACCCCAATCAGATAAAAGAGAAGATGGAAAATTTTGGAAATCAGCGCAGATACAAAAATGAAAGAAGTGCTTTTAATTAACTGGCAGTCACCTTTTTTTTTACTCCTCTTGAATTAATCGTTTACATTGAAGAAGAGAGAAGAAATGGCAGAGTAAAAAGGTTAGAAAGTTAACCAGTCCAGTATGATCGGTTTGCTGTTCTACTCGGGGGGACGGAGAGATTGAAAGAGGGAGAGGAGAGAGAAAGATAGCAGATCACTCAGCACACATACAAACTAGCAGAGAGTCGCAGTACATCACTCTGGCGTCAAACGTGACATCACCATCACAGCCGCTTGTCCAAGTCCATTTTTCTCAGAAAACCGCAATAGTTACTTGGTTGCATTCAGCTGCGATGTCCTATTCAACAACAAGCAAGAACAAATTCAACATACAATTGCCTATTGCAAAGGTCAGTTAGAATGGACGCCAGTGACTGTCTCTGAGTGTTATAGACTGGACAGCTACGCATGATGTGGCGTAGCGTCTCCTCGCCACGACAAGCATCGCGGAGAGTGTTGTCGGCCATTCCAACGTAGAAGGAAAACGAGTTCGTGGATGACACGTCTAACCATAACCGATAAATCAATGTGGCCTCTCTTCGGTGGAATCCAGTTGGCATATAGAGATACATCAAAGAGGGCAGCGGGTGTTGACGAATTGGCACGGCTGGTCTGGCTGCTTGGTGGGCATCATAAAAAAAAAGCATGATCTCCTGCGCCAGCTCTTGAAGACTATATTGTTATCGTTAGACCTTGAAAGTTGTATAATATCTTCCTGTGTACCTTCCAGAGCTGCAGGAGCGGCATTATGGGCGGGTTCATTCTCTACGACGCCGCTGTGACTTGGAAGCCACTGAACCGTCACATGGCACCATTTCTCAAGTGATGTATGAAGTAGACATTGAATTTAAAATAAGAGCTGTTCGTATGGCCCGCGACGCGGTACTGATAGCACAAATTGTAGGGCTGCCTAAGAGTCGCTGAAAATATGCCACTGTTGAGGTGGTGCCCGATTGACCAAACACAGTGCAACGCGCAAAGCAGCTAGTTCCGCAGCTGTCGACGCCGTGGGGTGGCTAGTCCTTCAGCTGACAGTCAGAGCTCTAGCTAGGAAAACCACTGCACCGAACGAAAGTTGGAGGTTTGTGGAACGATTGGTATGTCTACGCTGTCCACGTACCTCTCGTGCTAAAGAAGCAGAGATGGTTGCTTCAGTACAGGCCGCGAAGTAGTTTATAGTCATACGAAATAATTGAAAGACGTTAGGCTGGATCTTCGCATATGGCTGCAACAGTGTCTTTTTAGAGCCGTCCTTAGATGGAGTTCTACGTTATAAAACCTCTGTAGTCCTAATTTATGCAGAGCCACTTAGGATTCTTCGCCTCGTGACTGTATATGTCAATTTTGACACGTAATACGAAATAACAAAGATAGTTGTTATTCGTACAGTAATGCACGTAAAACTACTGTTCATCAGTTTCTGCAGGTTGGGAGGTATAGTAATATTTGTGTCGTGTAGTGCTCGTCCCCACATCAGAGCCGCAACAGGAGGTCCGCATCCGCTTAGCTATCAGAGCAGCACAGCTTTCATGTAGTATTGGCGTCCTCGCTATGACGCCCAGCGATGCCCATATCAGATGTTTTTTTTTTTAATCAACTGAACTCTGGATTGATTTCTGTTTAGAGGACTGTAGAACCTTGGACGTGTGCTTCGATAGACTGGAAAGCAACTAAAGCGCTACTGAAGTGTCTGAACTCAACAAGTCTGAGCGACCGCCCGTAAACTACAATTCTCCGCCAAGCGTGCTCGTGATTCAGAAATTCTTCCCTGTCTTCCCGGATTTCTTCCCTGTCTTCTTTTATCTCTCCCCCCCCCCCTTTACCCCGCTCCCCCGCTGCAGGATGGCGAACCGAACGTGTGTGTGGTTAACCTTCCTGCCATGGACTAGAAGCCCAGACAAACAACCGGTACACGATACTGACAGTGCGCATTATAACCGTAAAATTTCTGCAACTCATTGAAATAACAAGGCACATGCCTATGATGATGAACTAACAGAACTTCTCCATCTGTTGTGCCGAGCTCTAGTTTTCCACGGTGCTGCTAATCAAGATTCTTCTGCAAGGCAACATGGCAAAGTCAAAGAACTTTAATATCATTAGTTGGGCTTGATATTTGAGCACTTCTTTATCAGATGATTGGAATGTGCCGCTTTGACGCTCGCTCTTTTTGTGCCCCTCTGCGAAACTCGGATATACCTCTTTGATTTCTCGTTTTTCTTCACATACAGTGTCACCCTGTGTGTAACGTTTTCACGGCGTCCTTCGGCACTGCGTGCATGAGTTGAAGGTGCTAAGCAGTTAGAGGAGCTGGTAGAACACAGGGTTCCAGTTACAAGGTACTATCTTGCACTTCTTAAAACGAGTTTTAACGGCAAAGCTGTTTAGCAAATCGTTCTTTGTTCATCTCATTAAAAAAAAAACTACCCACAGCCCCTGTTAGGGGTCCTGTCAGCAACTCCTCAGGATCAATTACAGTTCAATGTCTGTCTGTCTATCCACCTAAACGGTACAGCAGAATTTGTGTAAGTCCCACTACACACTACTTCTACTAAACAAGATATAGAAGGCAGCAGTCAGCCTAAAAAATGGCTTTAAAGCCATGACAATCAGCCGGTGACCCCGACTACGCGCAAATGAAAATAATAGAGAAGAGGGAAGGCAACGACAGCTGCCACAACCCCCCAAAGCGATGGAAGGCTATCGCCAACGATGGTGGGTCCGCGTCGTGTGTGAGACTGTCTGTGGTATAACTCAAACGTCTCAGTTGCTGAAAATCAACTTAGGAACGACCTTGCATGACCTAGCTGAAGCCTTGCAACTACCTAGAAGAAACCTAGAAACACGAGCTCGCCCAACAGTCAGCTCTTTTGAACTTGCTTTCCCTATAGCTAAAGCCTTCAAAAATAACCTAGAATCAACCTGATTGTACCACCAGAGCCACTCTCGACCATATACTATGGGAATGTCCAGCATTAGTCAGAAATTCTGGAGTCGCGGCCTCCAATGAAGACCTTCGGGCGCGTTGGCGGACTGCGCTGCTCAGTTCGGGCCTGGACAAACAACTTTGGGCGATCCAGCAGGCCAAGGAAGCTGCCGGGAGACACGGTCTCTCCGTTGGCCCCTAGGTGGGAGCCCATCCCAGCAATCTGCCGGAAATTAATAAAGTCTATCTCTCTCTTAACCTGATTACTCTTCAGAATCGTCTAGTTTTGTTAATTGTTCGAAGGCTTGCACGGCTTGCAGCAAGCATCCCCCCCCCCCCTTTTTTTTTCTCCTTCTTCTTCAGTTCTGTCTAACTTTCCATACGTCAAGCAACAAATCAGCGTATTGACTGAGCAGCATTCAAGGTAAAGAAGAACGCCATCGGTAGCATTTACACTCACACGTTACTATCCAGGGTATTGATTGCTCTGCATATGACACTGTGCACTGAGAAGTCACCTGCGAATTACAACGTGCATACAGCTGAGCGCTATGATGAAGCTCCAGGAGACCACGCTATGTCACACAGGCACAGAGTTGTAGAATTATCGCCAGCGCTGAGGTTGCCAATGTAAAGTCCTACAAAGACAGTTTCTAGACTGAGTAATGATCAGAGGTCATTTGTAGTGCGTTTCCGCGTGTGGCTTGACGCCACCTTGTGCCGGTAAGGAAATTCTATGAAAAATAAGCCCGTTATATCAGTTGTTAAAGAATTTGCGTGTGCTACTCATAGAAAGAACGACAGAGCTAACTCCAGACGCATTACGAAGGACTAGATTGTTTCTCGTGGGCAGGTAATCTTTAGTTTTAGTTCGCAGCTATCCTATCCCGCCACTGTTATGCTAAAGAGCTGTATGTATACGGTAACCTGCATCTTTGCTTGAAACGACATTCTTCTCGTCTCGGCTTCGTCAATGTTAGACCGGTAATGTTAAAGCCGTCTTGAGTTTAGAGAAACAATTAATAAGGCTGCTGTCATGCTTAACTGTTTATTTACGATGGGCATTTTTTTTTTCGCTGCGTTTGACAGACAAACCAAAAGACACGTGTACACTACTGCATCAAGGATCACGATACTGAACAACAAAGGCAGCAAGAGGTCATATTTTTCACACGTACACTTGGTAAATGAAGTTAGTATCGCCTGAACTTCGCTAGAGACAGTAGGTCACCTGGCCGCAGACATCCTTGGACTCTTCTGTCAAAAGTTGTCGACAGCCTCTGTGACCGCAATATCTTTGGCTCAGACTTCGTATAAACTGAATTCATCGCCCATCTGTCATTTTGATGAGCAAAAGAATAACGCAACACTCGCGCGGAGGCCGCTGTGTAGGTCCGTGTATACAACATGCTTGAAATGTCAGAAATCTTGCGTGAAGAGCACATAACGGGCGAGCTCCGCATGGCAACAGCGTCAATTCGTTGTGACTGCTTCATCGCAAAGGCCGTTGACACTTCACCTTTCGAATAAAGGCAGAATACGCCGCTTGAACTGCTCAGCCCGCAAAAAGATCAAGGCGAGAATGCGTAGCGCCATCTTTACTCGTTTGGGGAAGGATATTTTGATGTCGTCCATCAATGCAAGCACACATGGTAGAGGTTCATTGTGTATCTATCGTGCCCGTAATTGTTTCACATGTTGCGTTAATTTTGTAATATTCAGTCCTGAAGTAACCTTAGACACAGGCGCTTGTCAGAGAAATGCAGGGAGTCTAAAACAATGCGGAATTCCTCAACATGTATTCGGTGTGCCATATGGTCGGACAGTAACTTGACCCGTGCCGAACCCAAGTTAGTGGCTTTATTAGTCTTGCTTTAAAACCACCGCGGCGATTCGGTGGTTATATTGCTAACACGAAGGCCGCGAGAGTTGTATGACGAACTTAAATCTATAATCATAACATAAAAACCGTCTCATGCATTCATGAATGGCAGGATTCACATGTCGCGTGCCCTGGTGGCCGTGTCGTTATTTTCCCATGCATGTACCCCGATTGCTATGGCGTTGTAAGAGTGTAAGACGAACATACATTACAGGTATGAACATTCACAGCATGAAGCGCATGCCATTTATAGCATGATTTAGGTTAGATGATATTGAGCCACTTCCATCCGTTTAATCAAGTGTAGGAGGAGGAGGAGGAAGGGAAGAAATGAAAGGCAGGGAGGTCAACCAGACGCACGTCCGGTTTGCTACCCTGCACTGAGGGAAGCGGTGAGGGGATTAAAGAAGAAGAGAGAGAGAAGTGAAGGGCAACGTGTGTGTAGATGTGACCTTGTCCATTGCACGCTTATAACCCCAATTCCATTGTCGAGAACCGACGCTGCAAGGGGCCTTCACTCGTTCGCTAACACCATGTCGGAAACTTGGCTGAGTGACCCCAGTGTCAGGAACCGCCGCCTACACAAATTGGACCCATTGAGAAAGCTTCAAGTTCCATCGGACCTCTCCCGCCAAGATGCAACTTTACTGTGCCACCTGTGTTTAGGAGTAGCTTTTACAAAGGCGTACTCCTTTCGCATAGGAATGGCGGGTAGCTCCCGATGTGAATCGTGCGACACTGACGAGACAATAGAACATCTACTGTGTTCATGTGAACGCTTTGCGAGTGAACGCGACTTGCTACGCGAAACGTTAGAGACACTAGACAGTAGACCTTTTTCCGAAGAGAAGATACTTGGCTCATGGCTCTACGCATCGCTGGCCAGCAAAGCGACGCTAAGTTTTCTAAAGACGACCGGACTACGCGACCGCTTATAATCAAGTGTATATATACCAAAATTGGTATGACCTGACATCTTCCTATGAGGAACACAAATGAGACTTGGAAATGCATATCATGTACAACATTACTTACTTGGCACGCTCATGCTGCGCTAAAAGCCGGTTCCCTATAGCTTAATGTACACCAAGACTGGTACTGCGTTAAGAGACTTATGGTGGTGATAACGTGAAAACGAAGACATGCGTGTTAGGGATAGCATGACTTACAAGTCACAAGCATGGTGCACTCGCCGCCGTCTCGCAAAATTGATATGGATTAAAATGGGTAATGCATGACGTGATTGCGTGACCAACATAGGTGACCGATGGTAACATAAAAACTGTGAAATGCATCGCATCACTCACGCACCATGCTCATGGTACGCCCGCGGCAGGTTCAATGGCTTACACCAAAATCGGTGTGGCGGTAGGTGGCTGCATTACGCGCATAAATGCAGGTTCTATAGCATGCAAATCATGACGTGCATGTCGTGGATGGAATTATTTACATCACACCATCTCGGGCTGCTTTTAGCCGTTTTGTTGACTGCATATATACCAAAATTAGTATGGCATGACAAGAACCCATGACGAACACATATGACAAGTCAAGCAATGTATATGCCGAAATATACTCTTCATTAGCACGGTATATACCTTATTGTGTAATGTATAGTCAGCTGAATGTCACGACGTTTCACTCGTAGGCAAACATAGATATCAACGCAGCTATATGCTGGCTGCTTCGCATTACCTTGACCCTCACAATGCTTCGGATCTGGCAGATGTTTATACTTATGGTTTGTTTTGTATGTGAGGGTGTTTGAAGTAAGAGAGAGCTTCAGAATAGAGTCACGCAAGCAAGTTCTCAACTGTATTGGTCTACTTCCTCTGCTAATTCATATAATTTCTTTCATAATCACTGATCCTCGCCACTTTATATCATGGAATCAGATACCTTTCGACAGATCAGCCACGCAACTGGTTTTTTTTTTTTTTGGCACTTATCTAAACATATCGCCTATTCTTGGCTGTGAATGTGTAGCAGACATTGCGCACATGACAGGAGCGATTGAACGGATTCGCGTTCACAGGAAAATAATTCATGTAGCCGCATTGCTCAGACAGGTGCCCATAATCGTTTCACATTCGCCGTACTTCGGTAACGCCTTCGCGCTCCTTCGCTGCACCTAAAATATCAACACCTGCTTATACCTGATGAGGCGGACGATCCGCGTGCAACGCAATCCACAAGCTGCTGCCGTTGCCTCGAAAAACAACGCGAGCCGCGGCGGCAGCGGATCCGTGCAGCAGCTTCTCGGCGAGGTCAGCGTCACATGCACGTCCACCGTAACACAGGATGTTCTCTTCGTCGCAGTAACAGCAACTAACGATATTATTTTTTGCTTTTTTTTATTATTCAATGGTCGCGGAGCACAGCCCCTCCCACCGTAATTGCCGTCGTCGGCTGCTCGGGGGGTTCGAAAAGACAACGAAAGGGGGCAAAAAAAAAGGGGGGGGGGGGTCATCTCTGTGTTGTCCGTACCACCGCCCTGTTCACCAACCGTATGGTCCCGCGTGCGACGGATGTTCGAATTTTAATGAAGTTCCCGTCTCTTCGCTTGGTCAGGCGGCAACGGTCAATTTGTGCTGCAACCGCTCGCCGCCGCTGTGCACCAACCCCGGTGTAGCGCGTCGATGGAGAAGAGGAGACGAAAGAAAAAGAAAGAAAAAGAAGCAGACAATATTGGGCAACGGAAAGGGTGAGGAGGCTGGTTAGATTAAGATAAGGGGTCCCCTCCTTTCGCAGCAGATGTTCCTTGAAGCGACGCTTTGGACCTAGCCGCTGGGCCTCGAGTCGGGTTGAAGGAAAACTCCTTGGAAGTTCCTCGCCCGGACCTCTCCTTAAGCCTCGAGGCATTTCGCACGGCTCGGACCGAGAGAGGAAGTCATCACTAAGAAAGTTGCGTGGTCGTTGTCGGGACGGTTCTTCATTTCTTTTCTGTATTCCTGTACGCGATGCAGTTCACTGCCATGGCCCTTTTCCTTAATGACCCGACAGACGTGGCCGGCGCGTGAAACAAAGATGCCTCGCATACGAACTGGTGATGCGAAGTGCGAGGAGAAGAGGGTTGTGGGTGTGAAAGCGCTTGTACGCGAACGTCACCGTGCTCTCACGGTGGGTGATCGATGCACAAAGAACTCTCATAGGTTTCTATCAGTCACAGGGTTTCTGACAGTCGAAGTGGGTACATCTCTGTGCGCACAAATGAATGGATGTCCATGATGCACCATGACGTTGTGTTTCAACAATGACCAATCACTCGTTTTTTTGTCACGTTTAAAACTCACTCGAAAGGAGGCCGAATCAAAGTTAATTAGGGATGGTGTGATGAACCTAGAATGTCAGGAGTGATCAGACGCCGACGTTGCTGGACTTTATGGAGAAGCAAAATCAAAGCTGCGTACGATGGGATTGACACAATGAGGTGGAAGATTATTCTGTTTACGTTAACGTTGCTGATAATCTGCATGTCTCGCGGGTGATATATCGGCGAGCTTTTATTAACACGCTCAGGTGGTTACTTAAAGCATCACTAAGGAGACAGCTTATGAATCACACCTTTATCAAGGCCAAAGTGTGGGTGGCTTCATGAAATTGCAGGAAGTATTACTGCCCCCTGTTTAATTGTGGAAATAATGAGACGGTGAGTTGAGTAGTGACTCTTTGGCTGTTTTTGTCTCCACTAATGTCCTCCCGAACTTTCAGGTTAAAACCTATTAGTCAGTCCAGCGGAAATTGCAAAAAAAAACATAGAAAAACAGAAGAGAAGAAGAAATGAATGAAAGCACTAACGACACGAGCAACATTCCTAACTGAAATACACGAATTCTGCAGCCGTACTTGAATTGCCTACTTCCTTTGAAATTTTGCATATAATTGTAATCGTGACATGATTCGCACCGCTTAACAAAGGTACGCTTAAGGCTAAAGCATGCTTTGAAAGCATCTTCAGAATTGCTAAATCTCATAATTTTGCGCACATATGTGTGAATTCCGCCCATCGCCGGACACATTTTTTTTTTATGCGATCAATAGGAAGATGTCGCAAACTGGGGCGATTGCTTTCTTTTTACTTTTACTGAACGATGAAAAAGAGAAGCTCAGGAAAACACCGGTCACCAGTGCGTTTAAAAAGATTGAAGATAACGATGTACTACAGGCTTGTTAGGACAAATTAAGAGGAGAAACAGAAAAGCCTGATACGCACAAAGCACAATATACAAATAAAGACAACCAGTTCCTTCACCCGTATAGGATATAAAGTAGTGGTTATTCTAGACGGGTTAACATTTATGCATTTCCTTTATCTGCTGCTTTCCTTCCTTTGAAATTGTGGCGTTTTTAACTATTAGTTGTTTTTTCTTTCAATTCTTCATTATTCTTTTGCAATACCACAGGGAAACCTCGCAACAACTACCACTGAGGTATCGATGGTCATGACGGAAACAACCTAGCGCTCTTTCGCGATGGGTGCTGCGTTTTCAGAACCTTTAGTACCAGATCCTTTATATTTTGACTTACTGCTGCTTACCAGTCAAAAAAGCTTTGTTGTAATTAGCTAATTAACAGAATGAGTCATGTAAGGAGTATAAGCGATAGTGCGCAAAGCCAGTCTAATTCTTGTCTTCCAACTTTTTCAGTGCCATGGGGGAAATCTTCGCGGCAAACATTTTGGGTGCGGTTATATACAACAATAGCGGTCTTACTAAACAAAATCTTACAAATTCTGCCAATGTTCCTGAATTTCAAGCGCTACGACTTGATGGTGAAGTTCGGCGACATATTGCGATGCTCGCGGCACTCAGCGGTGGAAAGGAAAAACAAAGTGAAAATCGCGCGGCGCGAACGAAATAGCGGCGCGTTCGTCTCGCACGGCTGCTAATGTTTCTAATTAAGTAAATTTCGTACCAGCGCGCGGTGGCGGGGCGCCCATAATCTCGCGTCCTTCCTCAACATGCCCCTCGCTCGGCGTTGTTCCGATGTTTCTCTCGCAGCTTGCTCTTCAGCCAGAGGGTTCTTCTGTCGGTTGGTTGTACCTTGACTGTTGGCGCGCCACCTTAGCGGTTGCCCTACATGCAGTGGCAGTGCTGTGGCTGATGTTGTTGTGCAGTTGTTCTCTTCGTGTTAGTTTTGTCTCACTGCAGATGCGTGCTCGAAGCACTAAGTGCGCAACGCTGGTGTTATCACCCTTCCGAATGCGAGCTACGCGAGGATGTTTTATGTATGTGGTTTCAAGGAAGTGACACAGAGGTGTGTGTGTGTGTGTGTGTGTGTGTGTGTGTGTGTGTGTGTGTGTGTGTGTGTGTGTGTGTGTGTGTGTGTGTGTGTGTGTGTGTGTGTGTGTGTGTGTGTGTGTGTGTGTGTGTGTGTGTGTGTGTGTGTGTGTGTGTGTGTGTGTGTGTGTGTGTGTGTGTGTGTGAAAGACAAAACTATAACACCATACGTGTACGATTTTATTGAATTGTCATAACAGGCTTGGCAAACGTTAACCAACGGCTGCCATGGTAGGCTGGCACTAATCAACAATAGCGCTCACCTAGTGAGGGCAGCTGTTACGCAATTTAAATGCGGTAGGACTCACACGAACTATGACGCTTCCTTCAGAATTATTTCATGACTCAACGCACCTCTCGTGTTTTGTATAGACTTAAAGATAGTTTGTATGTCGTATATATATACATACCATTCCCTTGAGATTTTTTTTTGCCGAATGTATCTTAGAAACGCCTTTGTAGAAAGATAGATATGTAATATATCGTTTCGCGGAGGATCTTCCTTTTCTCATAACGTACATGCATACACAGGACGAGTCATTTAAGTATACATATTTGGTTCTCTACATAGGTGGCACACGGAAATATTCAAATATGCTACTGCGAGTGAGAGCTTATGGTGCTCGGCTGCTGAACCTATGGTCGTGGGTTCGATCCCGGCCGTGGCGGTCGCATTTTGATGGAAGCGAAATCATAGCAGCCCGTGTACTGCGTGTTAAAGAACGCCAGACAACCGAAAATATAGGAAGCCTCCTCTGCTGCGTCCTTCATAATCATATATTATTGTTTCGGGACGTGAACATATATATTAGTATACTAATGCTTCCATGCAAGCAAGCCATATTTGCAGGACTGCTTAAACCATATCCCAGTGGTGGTTGTAATCCACTACTGAGCTGGATGACTGGATTCCGAGCCTCTGTGGACGTATTTAAATGAGTGCACTCTAAAACAATCTAAACTATGAGTCGGAAGCTTTTGCGGCTTGTGACGAATTCCACGAGGAGCGAAAATCGATTTCGAGCGCTTACCAGTACTCCCATAGCTCCTGCATTCCGTAGCGACTGGATTGACTGGAGGCGTTAAACTTCAGAAATCTATTTATAGGCCGGGCCCTTCGCATTTTCACTTGAATAAACCGAAACGTCAAAAAAGAAACAATGTCCTGTAAATCGAAAATTTGTACCACAGCGTCTGAGTATCGAGGCTTGCTGATTAACCGAATATGTCATTTTAAGAAAAGCAGCCTGTAACCATAGAAACAAATCTGAAGTTGTCCTCACTGGCTGAACTTATAAATTTGATGATAGCGCTGTTTGGTACCTGTTTTAAGTAATTATATACACAGGCAAGTTTTACATTGCTGATGTCTTTTATAACTCCACGGTTTCCCCGGTTATATAAAAAGCGTTCAATTGTGACACAGTTGCTTTCGCGTTCTCTACCATCAGCGATGAGACCCGGGTCACCAGATGCGCGTACACTATCTATTGTGTTCACCGATAGGAGTAAAGACTGATACCATGCACACTGTCATATATTGTATGAATAAGTTCTCGCAATGAACTTATTGAATTAACTGCTGTGTTTGTTTAGGTTACCGCACATTCGTGAATATGAGGCGTTGCTAATAAATACATTAAATTAAATTGAGTAGGCGTAATATACCGTGTGCTTCAGCTAAGCGTGTGTGTGGGTGTGTATGTGCTTGTCCGCTTTCTCTTGCTGTCTACCTTTCTCTTTATATCTATCTTGGAGCTTCCCCATCTCTTTTGCCAGCGTAGTGTAACAAACGTGTTTTAACACAAGCCTGCTTTTGGGCGAGTCCTTCATGTCCGGGATCCGCGGTACGGCTTGTGGGCGTCACAAGAGGGTAAACGCCACAGATTGGGTAAATATCACTGCTGGTCCACTAAAATTGAAAGCAAAGGTCAGCCCAACAAGCTGTGATGTGCCACAGAAGTCTGCGTTGCCCACCAGAAATGTAACAAGGTTTTTGGCCACGGGCTAGTTGGTGAAGACTTATGATAGCGTACAGCGCACACAGAACCATGCTGTATGCTATTATCGTCATCAACTATCGTCATCAGAAAACTATCCTCATCATAAGCACGAATGGGCCACAGAAATTGGGCGAATCCAACTACACACAACTTCCAGTGAATGATGAGCAAAACGACTGGTCAGCCCAACAAATGGCATGTTGTTTACCATCGTGAGATCACTGTCACGTGATACTTTGTGGCTATAAAAGGAGGTAGCTATACTGCCACTTTAAAGCTTAACAAACACTGTTTATTAAATTGCAGTGGCCCGACATATTCTAAAGGTTTGCAAAACATAGCAATGCGTAAGCCTAACGAAAAGAACACCAATCGCTTCGCTGCTTCTTCGGTGTCGGTGAAGCGGAGCAGGTTCAGTTGCATTCTAGACTAGTTAACATGCCGGGCTTCAGTATCTCTGCTGTTTTAACTGAGTGAACTTAGCGTGCAAGGACGACCATGCTACGCGAACATTCTTTTCATGCGGTCTATGAGGACGGTAATGGATAAAGCCATTTCGTGTTCAGCAGAGCGAAGCCCCACCATACCTGAGGCTATTAACGCCGTGCTTTGCGATACACTAAAGGGAAACGACTTGGTTTAGAATGATAAATTATTCTTTGAACACTATATTGTCGTTCATTTCACGACAATAGGTTTACTAACAGATGAAAGCAAGAACAAGGGCAGATTTTTCTTTTTTACAATAAAGTCAGCGTGACGTCACGGGTCTGTGAGAGGTTTGATTTTTTTTTCTATTTTCGCCATATGGATTTAACAAAATTTTGTGAAACGCGATACGTCTACGACACCCACAGAGTATAATGCGATTCATTCGCATATCAAAAAGCGTGCATGTAGACATGAGAAGTTGCCGCCAAATATCCACGACGTCACGTTAATTGGCGGGGAAACTCAATGATGTGTGGCGCCACCTGCACTTTTTTTTTTTTTGCGCGAATTCTTGCATGCTTACCGAGCATTTTTTTCCGGGTAGCAAGAGGGGCGATTTTCCAATTTTAAAACTGCGGTTTAACAGCACCCTAAAAATTGTTTTTGCCTTTATTCTCTCTACAAACTGCGCAGATTACTTCGGAAACATTGAATCAACATAAATCTTTGTTTAGGCGAACTTTCAGGCCTTGCAGTTTTTGTTCTATCCAATTGCTTCTAATAGAATTTACAAGAAATGTTTGTCTCATGCTTTGTGTCTGAATTTATATTGTAATGTGTGAGTACAACAGTGGGAGGCAATCAATGATATTTTCAGAGGTTTGGCACATCGTAACTCCATCTCGCCATTCGCTGAGGTAGTCTATTCGCTGGGGTGGTCCACCGCAGACCCGCAGGCCACGGGATCGAATCTCGGCCACGCCGGTCACATTTCGATTAAGGGGAAATGCTAGACACCCACAAATAGGTTTGGACTCAGGCGCACGTTGGAGAACCCCAGCTGGTCGAACCCCAGGTTTCCTATGCCCTCCGATAGGTCATTCCTCATAAATATATCGTAGCTTTGGAAAGCAAAATATGAACAGTTACTAAGGCGTAAGCTCTAGATGCCTCGCAGATGTACAACCTGTATTTATTCTATATTTGCATTTATGTATTTATTTCGCGTTGATTAATCTGTTGCTGTTTTATGTGTTGCTGTTGGAGCTGTCACTTCATGTTACTTTGTGGACGATTGTCATGGATTTCATTTTTTATTGTTCTTGTTACTGTATCTCTCTTTCCGTGCCTTGATCTTATAAGAGATTTGCAGCATTTGTAAATAATTAAATAAATAAGTAAATAAATAAAAAATACATAAATAAATAAATAAAAGTGACCATGTGCGGCGCCAGCGTTCCGCGTCGACTGATGCAAGTAATCATCAATAAGTGATCATGTCATGACGAAGTCACAGATATACAACATTTGTGACTTTGCGACGTCAAAAGATGGTGTATTCAAGTGATATAGTCACCTTGTGAAAGGTGTGCCGATCGCGGAGGCAGTGTAGAACGAGAAAGAGAGTCTATTGACAGAATTGCGGAGAGGTCGGCCTGAGCTAGAGTTTGCACTGGCCTGCTATTGTATATTCTACACTAAGAAATGGTGACAGAGGAGTGAAAGAGTGATGAACGACGATGATAAGATAAGGTGAGAATATCGTCTTGTTGAGCTGGGGTAACTCTGAGAACATGCACACACAAGGGAGAAATCGTGTGCGAAAAGGCTGCATGGAAACCCCGCTATAAGCACTGAAAGCTTTCAGAATCAGACAGATGAGGAATAATGAATCTACTGTGAAGGAAAAGGAGAAGAAGGTGCTTTTTGATTTGAAGTCATCTTAGGCTGTTGTAGAAAGGACCGCGTCGATTTATATAGAACTCCGTCATGCATTGCCCATGCCATATGCGTATATAGTTGAACTTCGCTTATTCTGGGACGGTCATCTGGGCTTATATTGTCCCAAAAGCGAAAATGGCATATGTGTTTTTCACATTTTGTTTTTGTTTTTTTTATTATTCCACCTGTTCTTGCACAGACCTATCTCAAATCACCTGCGTATTGTTATATATTTCTTACGTCCACGCTTTCCTGATGTTTGTTTGTCGCTGCAGCTTTTGAGGCGCGCCTCATCTTTCTCTCTCTATTTTTTTTACACGTTGCTTTTATTTCTTCTCTTCCGCAACAGTTGGGAGCGGGCGACGTCGGCGGCCGATTGCATCGTTGTCGTGTTCGTCGCCTCCGCGCGTATACACCCGCCGCCTGTTTTCGGGGAATCGGAGTGTGTTCCGCCCTTCGCCTCTTCCGCTCACCTGTTTGTCGATGCATTAATATGCATGGCCCGTCGTCGACACCAGCCGACAACGGGCACCCAGCCAGCCGGCTACAAAGCGCGGGAAGGAGAGGAGCGCAGAGAGGAAGCGATTGCGAACGGATAAAGAACAACAAGAAAAGGGTGCCACATTCGATGGAACGTGATTGGAGAAAAAAAAATAACATACGCCAATGACGAGGCCCGCTTTTGTTTTAGTACGCCCACACTTTGTTTTTGTTTTTTTGTTTTTTTTGTCTTCCCGCAAATATGCTGCCCTCGTCTAGAGTCCAGACCGAGTTTCTTGGAGCAAGAAGTTCCTTACGGTCCGAGGCTGTGCATACGAGAGAAGCGGTGAACGTGGCTTTTTAATACACGCTCAGGGTCATGAGCAGCAGCAGCAATAATAATAATAATAATAATAATAATAATAATAATAATAATAATAATAATAATAATAATAATAATAATCTAACATCTGGGGTTTTACGCTCCAAAATCACGATACGATTACGATGGACGCCGTAGTGCAGAGCCCCGAAAATTTTACCATCTGGAGTTCTTGAACGTGCAGTGGCATCATGCAGTACACGGGCCTCTGTACCATTTCGCCTTCATCGAAATGCGATCCTGGAGCAAACCGGTGACGTTTAGGTGAGCAGAGGAGCACCATAGCCACTCTTACACCGAGACGAACTGCCGAGGTCATCAGCAAGGGAGACGAATCGAATAAAAGACTCTATTTCTCCGTTTGAACCTAAAAACGTGTTACGTTGCTGCAGAGGCGACAGGCTTCAAGTACCTGATCATGCGAATGTAGTGTGCCATTGCCATAGCTCGAGCATGAGGGCGATGGAGTGAGTGAGTGACATTATTAATGACGTTATGGTGCGTTGGCACAAACGATCTCACCCGTTCCTCTAAACTAGATTGCTTTGATCAAGTAAATAAGTAAATAAATAGCAAGTATTACCAATATTTAAACACTGAATAAATACCAAGAACTTCTCGCCGCGAGAATACGCCAAATCTGCCTTTCACGAGAAATACAGTGAAAAACTTGAAACCTTTTGTACTTGAAACTTTTTGTGGACGGCCAGAGAATCGAAATTGCACGAAAGCATCGCTTACGTTGTGTTACATTAGACAGCCAACTCAGATGGACTCACCGTATTGCTGATCTAGAAAAGCAAGTGAACTGCACCATAAATGTTATACGTCGCATAGCGGCAACAAAATAGGGTGGTACATCAGCGTACTCCACGTCCATTGTGCACTAATCCGACAGATTGTGTTCCATTTATGTATGTTATGTATAACTTCGAGTTGCTGGTCACAATAGTACCGAGAAATTATCTCGAGACCTGTACGGTACTTCTTTTTTGCAAATAATTGTTTGTACTTCCACCCTGTAACGGCCCACTTCTGGGCTAACAGTATAAATAAATGAAATGAAATGAAATGAAATGAAAATTGCCTACTGCGCACCAGTTTTCCACAACATCTCTCAGACATCTCTACACCGACTTTGGCTGTTACAAGAACGAAGCGTATACGCATATATCTAGGGAACAAAACTTACGCATATGTCTGGGGGTTTCACAGGTATAACATCAAGTTCTCTGACACTGGAAGACGGAAGAGAACCCAACTTTATAGTAATTAGAAATCTTGAGACCTGTTGGCACCACTTTCGTCTAGTCACGCAACACCCTTCACATCCGCTCATATCACACATCGTGAACCGTGCCGGAGCGAAAATACACCATGTGTACAAACAGTATTTCCAGGCTTCCTGTGTCGACACATTGACCACTGGGCCCAAACTACCCGCCATGGCTGCTTGAGCTACCAACTACTGAAACGTCAATAAAAGGACTTCGCAACAAACATCAAGTGCCGATCATTGCCGCACATCAGTTGGCATCGCATCATCTGTTTGACAGGTACCAAAGCTACACTCACGTGTATACACTGACGGCTCCGTCCCCAAAGAGACAGTGACATCAGCATTTATATTTCTGGAATTGCGCGAAGAATGTGCATCTCAGTTGGGCCACCTCTCCTCTTTAAAAACGTCGGAGCTCGTAGCGATTTTGCTAGCCATAAGCTTTATTAAACTGTCAACGACACCAAGAAAATGGGTGGTAATTACAGACTCTCTGGCGGCACTCGCATGTATGGAACATGCTACTTCAAGACACGTTGATGTGCGTATACGCTATACTAAAACAGCTTTCAGAAGCTACGAAGTCGAATCATGGAGTGGCATTTCAGTAGGTTCCCAGTCACTGCGGAATCAAGGGAAATGAAATGGCAGATATGTTGGCGAAAACCGCTCATCATTCTATGCAAACGTGCCTCGTTCCTGTATATCAATATGATGTACATAGAATTTTAAGAGCAACGAAACGTGAATTATGCTTGTCTACCTGGTTCACAGACAAAACAAAGGAATTGATCTTATCTTCTGTTGATCCTAATCTTGAATGCCAATTATACCGTGACCTCCCAAGGCGTATCGACACAGTCATGCATCTCCTAAGACTCAGAACTACTTACACAAAGCACTTCATATACTTTGTATTCAGCGTTCGACATCGTCAGCATGTTCATGCGGCCACGATGACGAGGACATCTATCACCCCTTGCTCGGCTGTCCGAAACACGACACACACCGAAGGCGACTCGAACAGGAACTCCATAAGTTACATCCTGAGCGGTCATTTGCGTTGAATAAAATACTAGGCCCATGACCATCTAAAAGAAATGGCAAAGCAATGAAAGTGCTGCCACACTTTTTCAAAGAAACGAAGATTTGACTGAGCGGACTATAGTTGAAAGTGAGCGTGGTGACTATACGTCCTTGCTCTGACCATAGGACACTTTTGCTCTCACCTATGTAACACTGTATGTATGTATATATGTTATTTTTCCCTTTATTTGTAACAATCAAGTAAAAAGGGGTAGCCGCCACCTAGTAACGGTGACAAAAACTCCTTTGTTAATTGTCTATTTTAATAAAAAATACTTACAAAGAAAATTATTGGAGTACACTATGTACTCGCAGAAAAGAACGAGACCGGACACACGCCATGTGTGGTTCATCAATTCCGAAGTGTCCGTGTCTGTCTGTCCGTCCATCGACGTACGGACGGACGCATGTACGCCTCACCCCACTCATTATCATTCCCTCCGTGGATATTCTGCGAGACCGTTGTTATTGACGTGCAATGCAATGCAACTGGCTACGACGACGACATGGGACGTACGACCTAGGCGTAAGGTGTTTCGCCCCTAAAAGAACCACAGATAGAGGACACCCTGGGCGAACTCCGCGAGTAACAGGAAATGGGGCACTTCGACAACCATCCAGAAATAACGTGCTACGTAAACTTCTATATGCATTTCTGAGAAGCGCAATGAAGCTTTGCGAGAAGCCAAATGCCATCACAACACTGTATGTGTAGCTGTGCTCAAGGCGTTCGCGACGTTTGGAAAAAGTGGGTAATGACTTGGAGCATAAGGTACTCTGCATGCAATAGGATACCTGAGGGCCATCCCATGGACCTCACACTTGATGAGGCGGATCGTGTGTTTGGAAAAAGTGGTTAACGATTCAGAGTACTTGGTACTCTACTATGGGAGAGCTGAAAGTCGTCCCTGTGACTGAGTTTGGAAGCGTTACTGTGTGTTTAGAAAAAGTGGGTAACGATTTACAGTACTAGGTACTCTTCTATAGGTGCTCTTCTATAGGTACTCTTCTATAGGAGTAGTTAGCATTTCAGAGTACTCAGTACTCTACTATGGGAGAGCTGAAAACCGTCCCTGTGACATAGTTTGGAAGCATTACTGTGTGTTTAGAAAAAATTGGCAGCATATCCACGGAGTGAATGATGGAGAGTGGGGCGAAGCATTCTTCCGTCCATTCGTTCTTGCTTCCGTCCTTTCATGCGTCCGTCTGTGTGACCGTCCATGCGTCCATCCGCCCGTCCGTACGTGCGTCTGTTCGTGCATCCGCCCCTGCGTCCGTTCATGCGTTCATCCATGCGTCTGTGTTCGTTCGTCCATCTATTCAACACTCCGAGCACCACCATCTCACATCTTTTCATCATATATCCCCCATATAGAAGTACCGCCATCCAGCGGACATTCCAAGGACTAAACTATAGGTGGCACACACACACTTTCTTACGGCTTGCGCTTCGGGTCTACTTCCCACCTTTAACCACCTCGACTTCATGGTATATACTAGTTCACTGTATTCATGGCACTGCGGCCCAACGCTCGCTGAACCTTTCTAAAACCAAGGAGGTTACGGCCAGCGATTATAACGTAGCAACCTTGTCCTGTCAGATAGTGCTCAATTTACATGCCAATGGCTGCTAATGGGAAATGAGAGACAGGAGAATTCGGCTTTTACTTTCTTACAGCTTGCGCTTCGTATCTACTTCCCGCCTTTAACCTCCTCGAGCTCATTCATGGTATATAGTAGTTCATTGTATTCATGGCACTGCGGCTCAACGCTCGCTAAACCTTTCTGAAACTAAGGAGGTTACACCCAGCGAGTATAACGTAGCAACTCTTGTCATATAGTGCTCAATGTACATGCCAATCCCTGCTAATGGGGATCGCAGCGTGCGCGTCAACTAAAAGCCGAATGCTCTTGTCTTTCATTCCCCCTTGGCAGTCATTGGCATGTACATTGAGCACTATCTTTCATTGTTCAACAACGCACAGAAGAAATCTTTAACCGGCACCACCTTGGAGGTCAAAATGTTATAGTTGTTACACATTACAGTGGCTACGAGGGACGAACAGGTGCCGCTATAACGAGAGAGAGAATAAACATTTATTAATAACAAATGCACACTGAGCCTTCTTTGGGTGGGGCTCTCAGTCGAGCTTCGGCCCTAAAAAGCGGTTGAAGATTTAGCTCAAGGCGTTCGCAACGTTTGGAAAAACTGGGTAACGATTTAGAGTATCAGGTACTCTACAATGGGATGGCTGAGGGTCGTCCAATGAACCTCACATTTGATGAGGCAGAACATGTGTTTGGAAAAAGTGAACGGTTCAGAGTACTCGGTACTCTACTATGGGAGGGCTGAAAGCCGTCCCTGTGATTGAGTTTGGAAGCATTACTGTATGTTCAGAAAAAAATGGCAGCATATCCACAGAGTGAATGATGGGGAGTGGGGCGAAACATTCGTCCGTCCATTCGTTCTCGCTTCCGTCCGTTCCTGCGTACGTCTGTGTAACCGTCCATGCGTCCATCAGCCCGTCCGTGCGTGCGTCTGTTCGTGCGTCCGTCCCTGCGTTCATCCATGCAGCCGCCCCTGCGTCCGTTCATGCGTCCATTTATGCATCTGTCTGTGTGTCCTTTCGTCCATCTATTCAGCACTCCAAGTACCACCATCTCGCATCTTTTCATCATATATTCCCCATATAGAAGCACCGCCATCCAGCGGACATTCCAAGGACTAAACGAGAGGTGGCACACGCACACTTTCTTACGGCTTGCGCTTCGGGTCCACTTCCCACCCTTAACCACTTCGAGTGAGTGAGTGAGAACTTATTAGAAGGCAAGTCGAGTTCATGGTATATAGTAGTTCACTGTATTCATGGCTATGAGGCCCAACGCTCGCTAAACCTTTCTAAAACCAAGGAGGTTACACCCAGCGAGTATAACGTAACAACCCTTTCTTGTCAGATCGTGCTCAATGTACATGCCAATAGCTGCTAATGGGGATCGCAGCGTGCGCGTTACCTAAAGGCCGAGTGCTCCTGTCTCTCATTACCCCTTAGCAGCCATTAACATGTGCATTGAGCACTATCTTTTATTGTTCAACAACGCACAGAAGAAATCTCTCACCGGAACCACCTTGGAGGTCAAAATCGTAAGGACCGCTATTTCGGGTATGTGACACTGGTGGTTACGTACTGCGAGGGACGCACAAGCCACGCCATAAGGAGCTTCGCCCCTAAAAGCAAGCTGTCTCGAATTTTGCTGCAGGGAAGCGACGGAAAAGTGGGTGACGATTTAGAGTACTTGGTACTCTACTATGGGAGAGCTTAAAGCCGTTCCTAAGGCGCAAGTTCGAGATGCAGCAGCAAAATTTTACTTACTCCTAGATATAGACGATGAGGCACACGTAACTCCACGGCGCATTTCTACCTGTCTTCGTACGTCTCTGTGTCTTGCGCTGGTGTGGTTATGAATTTGTTACACTGGCAACGTACTAGCCCAGACATGCGTGAGGTTCACTTTTGTTGTTTCGGCTCCGGAAATATCAGAGGGCAATTCTGTTAACATAAGGCTACAAAAGTAGAACCTGTTTGGCTTTTATTTTGCATGTTTAGTGGCGGAACTGCATAAATGTGCACGGCTGGAGTGACCTGCTTATCTATCCGGTCTCTCTCCTCATAACTGTTATATAACGCTCCGCTGCACGTCCCATAACGAACGTGGCTGCTTGCTTTCGAAACGAAGACATTGAACTTTTGACATTGCGACTTAAGTTTTCATATCAGGAGGATAAAAAACGCCGGACGCGTGCGAAATGCAGGACGTATCGACGACAGCGCGCGCGCGGAATGCAAGAAAAATTGCCCAGAAATCTCGCTGGCATCGGGGTTGCCCAGCTCTTTCCCCTTCTTAGTATTCATCCTTATTCAAACGACCACAGCCTGGGGACGATAAGAGGCCGAGTGCCGCGGGACAAGCAATGCACGTGCGCGGTTTGTTTACGAGGTTGAATGTTTGTTTATAAACGCAAATGCTCTCACTCGCATCAGAGATAGACAAAACAAGAAATATGTATCCTTTAACTTGAAAGAAATAAGCGACGAGTGCGTTCGGAGCACGTGGAAGATCGTGCTTCGTCGAATCTATGAATGCGCGCGTGGTGTGTTGCCAACGGCGGTGTACTTTCACTTTCAGAGTGCGTTTCGGATTCGGGCTTCGGGGCACGTCGCGTTGTGTATGGAAATGCCGTTCGCTTTGGGGAAACGCACCGGTGTTACCTCATCGATACGATCTTAATTGCACGCGCTCGCGCGCGCACGAGTTGGCGCTGAGGCAGACTGCTAAGGAAGAAGAAGGTGGGCTTGCTTGCTGCCTGCTATATTCTGAGTGGTGATTGCGGGGACCTTGATCTTGCACTGGCTCGGTACCTCCTCTTCCTCGTTGCCGCTATCATGTTTCCTGACCCGCATATTATGCGTCGTTCGATGAACTTGAGAGAGGAGAGACGGACCCCCGGCGGCGCGCGTCATGCATAGCAAGTGAAAAGGAGACTGCTGCGGGTACGTCGTGGCACGGACTGCTGTATAAATGGCTTGCGTGAGTGTTTGTGTGTATATGCGAAGTACGGATGATGGAGGGGAAAGGCTGACACTGTTCGAATAGTCAGTTTGCGAGTTTCCGTAGGGTGTGCTATAGGGCTGGGTGGGGGGGGGGGGTGGAAGAGGGAGTCCGAAACGGTGGTGCTCGGCTGCTAACCCGAAAGTCGCGGCTTCGATCCCGGGCACAGTGGCTGCATTTCGAAGGAGGCCCATGTATTGCGGTTTCTCAGTGCACGTTAAGGAACACCAGACGGTTGAAATTTCTGAAACCCTTCACTCTGTCGTCTCTAGTAATGATATCGTAGTTTTGGGGCTTAAAACCCCATATATTACTTCTATTATGGAAGAGGGAAGTGGTGCTGGACAGGAGTGTGCGGGGGTTAACACGTTATTCGGGCTGTGATAATTGTCACTTAGGGTTGTAACCGTGAGCGACAAGAAGGGAAAACCGTTGCTCGGGAAACGATCCCACATCCTAGTAGAAATCACGAGGGAATGAACATGGTCAAGATTTGTTCCGCGAAGGTGAGTCAACCACTGGTCAAAAAGCGTAACGGGAGGCAGTTGGTTGGGTGGGCAGATAAGATTAAGACGTTTGCTGGGATCACATCTCTGCAGAAAGCACTGACAGGGTTCATGGCGAAACATGAGACAGGCGTTTGCCTCGCAGTGGGCGTAATCAGGCTGACGACGGATGACGGACAAGCTTTCATGAAAGATATCTGTCTCTTTGAGTTAGTGAGTGAGTGAGTGAGTGAGTGAGTGAGTGAGTGAGTGAGTGAGCTGGTGAGTACGTCACGGAAGCAATGAACCAACGAGAGAACTCAGTGGCTGGCTCCAGAACATCTTGAATCACTTGCAGTTGGCATGCCCTGAAGGCTCTCCAACAAGGGCTCGCAAAGCCTCGTAGAGTCTCGCCTAACGTGAGCAAAAAAACACTGACCGATTCCGAATTCAGAGCGTGCACCTCGTGCGAGTAAACAAGCGGCTTGTTGTCGGAACATGAGGTAAACACTGCGTCACTGATGCAAACAAAAACACGAAGGAAACTTTTCGTCGTGGAGAGGAGCATCTAGCAGCATGGTCGACAGGAAAAGGGGGGTGCCGCGCGACTCCACTGATAAACGACGACGGGATCCGTGGCACGTTCCGTATTTATGTACCTGTGCACGGAGTTGCCCGTTTTCTTGGCTGCCTGGCTTGTTTAGAGCGCGGTTTCGCGTTGGGTTTCGAGAATGAAGAAGCGAGGGCGACCACTTTCTCTTCTGGACGCAATGAAATAACGCCTGCGTGCGACCAAGATTCCAGCATGAAGCAGCAGCTCCGCAGTCCGAAAGGTGGGGTAGAAAGGAGGGAGGGAAGAGGAGGAGGCATCTTCTATGGCGCTCACAAGTAAAATAAATACGAGGGACAAGCGTTCGAAGGTGAACGCGGCAAAGATCTCCGTCGCGGGGCGTCCCCAATGCGATAACTGATGATGCTCTTTCTCAACTCTGTTTCTTTTCGGGCCTGTCTGTCTCTTAACCCGCCGACCTCCCCCCCCCCCCCCAAGCCCGCCACCCCCACTCTCTCTCTCTCTCTCTTTACCACTGTTGCTTGGTTGTGCACGCACGTGCGCAGACTGGGAGAAAGGGGGGTATCGACTAAACGGGACCACGGCGTGACGGAGCACGTCTTCGTGAGCGCGGCGCGTCGTGGCGCGAGAAAGCGCGTCGCACCACCCGCGCACGTTCGAACTTCCCAAACGAACGACGCGATATCGGCGCCCATTTGTGCGCCGGGCTCCCCGGCGTCGCGTCGCCCGGTTGAGGAAGTGCGTGGTGGTGTTAGTAGTGGTGGCTGGATAGCGGCGCCCGCTTCCAACGGTAAACACCAAAACTGGAGCGACCCGCGCTGCGTTCCTCTAGAGGTTGTGGGAGGCTCGTGAAAGAAACGAAAAAAATAAAAGAAAGGAAATACGGGGGTGGTATAACAACGGAGAGATGTTCCACACAGAGAAGAAAAGGAGGAAGAAGCGAAAGCTCGTAGATTCTCGCCGCGGCGCGCGTGAAACAAACGATAAGAAGAGAAAAAAAAAACTAGCTTTCGCCGCCCGATCGGTTTATATATATTGGAGTCTGCAGAAGCCGAGCAAGTGGCCGCACGACTCTTCGTTTGCGGCTTTAAGCGCGTCCGTGTGTGTATGTGACCTCAATAAGGGAAAGTGCCAATGGCGACTCGTCTCCTGTCCTTCTCTCTCTCTCTCTCTCTCTCTCTCTGGTATACCGCTCTGCTTAAAAAAATATCGCCTTCTTCGCAGCATGACTTTATTTTTGTTTGTAGGCGTCAGGAAGACAAGCAGGCTTAGCCTCGATTTCGAGCGGACGTTGAAAGAGACGAAGAGTGTCCTTTGCTACCGCGCAGGTACACGCAAGTTCTTGGTCGGCGTCGTAATTGTAGTGCGAGATTTGCTTGTTTGAGTAGTCATTTGCGTTTTGATATCGCTAATATGTTGTTAATATGGACCAATGTTTTCATCAGCGAAAGGAAGCCGCATAGTCGGGTGCAAATGCACTGGGATGGAATCGTTCATATATTAAATACATAACGATTTGAAAGCTGAGAATTTGCTTGTTTATGTAACGTTAGAAACCGAAACTATAGGTTCAGTGAGTGCCGATACGCAAATGCGCCGAGTACTCGTTATGTAGTGATTATTATAGAGCTACCGACCCATTCGGGGTGGTCTGCTGATAAAGAATTGAATATTAACCTTGAAAGATACAGTGGCCGTTCATTTGGGCAGTAATTAAGCTATTTATAGCATGAAAACCTTATTGATATTTGACATCATTTGTGCGGAAACTAACAAGCAAAATATCGGAATTGGTAAATTATGTTAGGGAAAGTGAACTATGGCAAACAATTGTACGCTTCATTCGACCGTTGTAGCTTGACATCCACTGTTCAAGACAGATGGAATGTCGAATTGGTATCTTGCTCTGAAGGAGGCACCCACATCTAGTGGGTGCATCCTTCAGAGAGTAGTGGGTGCAACACAGCAAGCTCTAAAGACTTGCTGTGTTACGCCTTTCATTTTAACACAAGAATAACAGAATAACGTCTGTCCAACTGTGTTAGTATTAATGGTGTGCCTCAAGCACTGATCCATATGCGGCGTTGCAGTAAAAGTAAACACATCAGTGTTTTCCAGCTTGCTTACGTGGGCAGCGTCTATACTTTCTACTTTCTGAAAACCTTGCTTTGAGAACGATATCCAGATCAAGAAAGAAAGAAAAAGGTTGATGCATTCACTCGGTGAAATGACAAAGTATGGCATTAAATAGTTGCGGCCGTCCGCAGAGCAAGTGTATATATAGTATAATATTGTAAAATACGGCATTCACGAGAACACCGTTTTAACCCGGTTTGCTGTATATGTACAGACCTGCATATTTTATGGGTTTATGGACATGGTTCACGCACCGTTGGTACAGCGTTGCCTATCAATCCCGGGCACGGACAGCAATTAGAATTAGTGCCGTTTTCCCTGAACATGCATGCCCGCGTATGCATCATTTCTCGGCCTGTCATAGAGTTCGTGAATGATACACGAGCGTATTAATTTGCGTTTTCGCATGCGCCAATGCCTATATATTTTCATTTTTGTGATTTAATAACGCCGTTATCCGTCGCCACCATCACGCGAAGTTATGTGACATTAGATCTTTCTTTTTTCTTTTTGACCTAGGAACCTGAAGAAGCTGCGTGCATGTAGGTGGATGTTACGAGCGTATGAGGCCTTCAGTAATGTGGTTTATCAGTCCATTACCAAGCCTAGGACTTGTTTCTTTTCTTTTTTTTTTCTCTCGAAGTTTTGCTGTTTCAGAATTCTTTGTCACCGTTATTACCTTGAACACGAAAGGAGAGGAACGGGTGCAGAGGAAGAAGTCGGATACCGACGTAAGCCTACGCTGGTGACGCAGGACCCTCACCTCAAAACCAGCTATATCTGATGGAAGGGGCTCAGGTGGTAGCTGCGAGTCGCGGTTGAAGGCCACCCACCTTGGCGGAAAAGTACAATGAGCTTGGCCAAACAATAAGCCTAACTTCTCTTCCTCTCTTTCTCGCCTCCGAGATGGCCAGCTGGTGTGATCTTGGAGGCCGCGGGCAGATCATACAAGGAAAAGAAGCGCGCTGCCTCAGCCAAGCGCACGCCACTTCCCTCCCGGATTCGCGTCGTATCCGTGCACCGTCTCTCTGCGTCGTCGCTCGCAGGCACGACGAATGACGCACACTGGAGCCGGCGAGCCGACACCGGCGATAAGAAAGGCCTACGCCGCCCCGGGGCAGGACAGGTGGCATGCAACGACAGTCGGGCCGACTTCTCATTGACATGCTCGCGGCGGTTCGTGTCTCGCCTCGCCGAGACCCTATTACAAACCGCGTCTCAACTTCAAGATCAGGCTGGCATGCTCGTCGCGTTGTCACCCGGGCTGCGCAATAAGTCGCTGCATCGTCGCATGGCTTTCTCGTACGGCGTGACGTCATCGGCTCCTGTGTGCGCGCGCACATGCCTTTTTTTTTTTTCCTCGCCTCTTACGCAAGCGAGGCACACTTGGCGAGCGTGGATGCACAGCTGATTGTGCTTCACGCTCTGAAACGTAGCAGGAAGAACATTATCTTGTTCCCTCCTTTACTTTATTGTTTTTAAGCTGCATGGCGCGAGACGCGTGAGGGGTGGAGACCGGTATTGTTGTCGTCAAGGTGGTGACAACGCTCGTAGTTGTCAACGGCGAGGCGTTGCTGCATATACGGCAATCGAGTCACACATATATGCAAAACAGACGCTTGCAACACGTCCGTTTTTGCATATCTGTGAGCCTCGACTCAAGTTGCGGGGCGCGAAAGTGATTGAGAGGCCGACGTATACGCCACGAGGAGCTGAAAGCGGCACTGTATAGATACACTGCTGAGTAGATACATTGTATAGATACACTGCGCAATTTCCGTGAGGCCTGTATTAAAGCCAAGAAGTCATATTGATAGGGGAATTCGAAGCTATCGACGGTAACTAGGTAATTCGCTACATGAAAGCACCAATAAGAAATATTCCTTCGAGCGTCGTGTTTTATGTAGACTAGCGCATAAAAATTAAAACATGAAATACACGACCCGTCTTACCATGCATTGCCTTTGAAGAAAGCTTTAATGAAATTTGATCATTTACAAGAAACATTTGTTTCACTTCCTAGCTCTGATTGATTGATTGATTATTTGATTGATTGATTGATTGATTGATGTATTGGTTGATTTGTGGGGTTTAGCGTCCCAAAACCACCATATGATTATGAGAGACGCCGTAGTGGAGGGCTCCGGAAATTTCGACCACCTGGGGTTCTTTAACGTGCACCCAAATCTGAGCACACGGGCCTACAACATTTCCGCCTCCATCGGAAATGCAGCCGCCGTAGTCGGGATTTGATCCCGCAGCCTGCGGGTCAGCAGCCGAGATACCTTAGCCACTATACCACCGCGGCGGGGCACTTCCTATCTCTGCGTGTGGACAACTGCACTACAAGTGACGTAGCTGAGCGAGAATAGATCCAAGTATTGGCCCCTAGTTCACATGTATCTAAAAAAAAAAAAAGACGCCAGGCCTGCGCAAAACGCGCAGCACATTTGCAGTGAAAGCTAGAAGAGCGGCTTTTCAGATCCTTTTCTAAACACTCTTTCGGATGTTACAAGCACACTGCCGGGTACCCACTACGTCATGAATAATCATAAACTTTGTTTAGTACGCCAGCATTCGCTATGCTAATTTTCGTCATTCTTTGGAGAAACGTGGTAACCGCTACACACTTGTTTGAAATTTTGTGCAGTTTATTTTATGCAGTGGCTCACAACGATGAACAAATATGCCGGATGTGGGTATGCACCACAATAAATAGGTGACCAAGAACAAGTTTTTTAATGCAATGGAGCATCGGACGACGACCTTGTTATTACGCAATGCGCATTGTGTGACGCATGGCTGTTCCTTTGATGTTCTAAAATGCTTTATTATACTCACATATGAACGCGATTTTTTTCCCGACGTCGAACCTACCTAACGCCAATTTTGAAACGAGTTCCAAGCAGTGGCGTGGCTCAGTGGTATAATACTCGGCTGGCATGCAGTGGACCCAGGTTTGAATCCCATTGTGTCATTGGTGTTTTAGGGGCGAAGCTCTTCAAGGCCTGGGTCTGTACATCCTCCGATGTATATATGTAGTAGCAAGTAGCCACCGGTGGCACATACCCTCTCTAGAGCGAGTATGTGCCACAGAGGATGCAAGATGCGAGAAGGCGGTACTTGGAGTGTTCACTAGATGGACGGACGGATAGACAAACGTGCGGATGCATGGATGGAAGCACGGACGGACGGAAGTAAGAACGAAGGGACGGATGGAAGCACGGACGAGCTGATGGATGATTCATCACCCTCCATGGATATGCTGTGTTTTTTTATTTACTGAGTTCTAAGCACTGGCGTGACCTCGGAAGTAAAATACTGGGCAGACATGCATCCCATGATGTCATTAGTGTTTTTTATTTACCGGGTTTTTTTTTTTCGTTTGATACTGGTTACGGACCCCGGCGGCGGCGGCGGCGCCGGACAACTAAGACGCCGCGCGTGACCCGCGTTTTGATCTCATAGCAGCTTTCTCTGTAATAATTCTGCGACTTTTGGTTTGGTTTGATTCTTCTATGTTTACAACCGTCAGTGTAGCTCTGCATCGAATTTCACCCAACAACAACAACAACAACAACAACAACAACAACAACAACAACAACAACAACAACAACAACAACAACAACAACAACAACAACAACAACAACAACAACAACAACAACAACAACGACGACGACGACGACGACGACGACGACAACAACAACAACAACAACAACAACAACAACAACAACAACGACGACGACGACGACGACAACGACGACGACGACGGCTGTTGCTGCTGCCGCCGTTTCCACTGCCGCCGCCACCTGCCGCTGCTGCTGCTTGCTGCCTCCTGCTGCTGTTGGGTAGTGGTGGTGGTGGTAACCGCTACACACTTGCATACAGCAACACACACTTGCTACACACATGCATACAAATTGTATAATAGAATCCAAGGCTTACACGTCGATACTACAGTTTTTTGTTCAATGTCTCCTTGACTATTCAATATTGCGTAGTGCAGACTTCAATCCGGCTTCGCCATATTTTGCCTTTTCTTTTCTTCTCTATTCTTTCTAACGATTTATGTATAATTACAAGTTGCAAGCTCATTCACTGCTAAGAAGACACCGTATTACGTGATTTCCCTGTATTTACGTATCAAGTCGTCCGCATCAAGCTCACTTCACCCCATTTAATCTACACGCATACCAGGTGATGGATACCAACCTGGCTTAGTCCTTCCCCTGTGCTGCAAACCGAGGGCTTGTTTTGGGGCTTCAGTTTTGGATGTTGCGAGTTATAATCCTGCTTATGTGTCCCGTCCAAGAAAAAAAAAACACGCCTTTCTATATAGCCCACTGAGACTCTCAAGCCTCACAGGCTCAGTACAAAAGATGAATAGACGAGTTAACAAACAGGGCAGCGAAAGAGCCGCACAATGATTCTATTCACACCGTGTTTTCCTAACCCTCCAGAGTTTCATTTTCTGATTGAAGTTTAGGTTTAACAAAGCTCCCATGTATACACACCACGTCCTCAATAGAATTTGTCTTCTTTTTGACTGTTTGCCTTGTTGTTTTCTTTTTCTGTGTCAACGTCCAAGTTGAAGACATTTGAGAGAGGGGAACGGGCTGGGTGCTCTAGGGGTTCACGGCGTCCTTCTTCTAGATTTCTGCTTCCCATTTGTATATTTCCATCCTATCTATATCACTCATTTCTTCAGCTGCTCTCAAAACTGCCTTCATCTTTTTTTTTTCTTTAGAGGCATCAAGAGCACAAGCATCTTTGGTGTGCTCTTCTATACTTCACGGCACACTGTGTTTTTTCGAGGTGCTCAAAACTTATTCCTCAACCACCATGGTCCGTAAAGAGACTTAGGGGAATGGCGGGAAGACCTTTATTGATGCAGCCCTAAGCGCGACCTTTTCCCAATTGAACCTTTTCCTCATGTGTTAGTCCCTGCAACTCTTCTTCACTTCCTTGATATCCCTTTTCCTTGAACACCCCAGCAGAATCTCCGCCATCTTAGAACGAAGAAGAGACAGAAAAAAAAAAGAAAGAGGGCAGCGTTTGTTTTTCTAAGGCATGTTTCAGCTCTTGACAGGTCTCTAGCTAGAGGGCTGGTCACTTTCGTTGTTTGGACGTGCTTCCTTCTTTTTTTTTTTTTTCGAGGCGCCCCTTCATGCAAACAGCACTGATTCACAAACATACCCCCTCCCCCTTCCCTATTTGGCTCCCATCTTGCCCCCCCCCCCCCTCTCCGTTAAACCACCTCGCCAGAAGACCACAACTCTCTTGCGTTTGTCAGCCTGCGGCCACGCTCTCGCCTTTCTTTTGTTAAGGCCGACGCCTAACGAAAGAGTGACGCTGGCTCGAAACGTGCGTGAGTGTTTGCGTTGGAAAACACGGCACCCCGGCCAGCTACACAGAGCGTGCGAGAGCTGTCCGCGGGAGCAGCACCAGCCCCTCGCCTTTCTTCGTCTTCTTTTTCCGGCGGCCGCTGCCGCGGTCGAGAAAGAAGTACCCTTGAATGGCGCCTCGAGAACCGTTTAAGGCCCCTTGATTGACAGCGATATATTTTCGCGCGTCCGCAAGAATTGCTCCGAATAATGGCCGCTGCCATTCGAGCTATCGTCACGGGGCGGCGTTAAAGAAGACGTGAGTCCTCGATAGGCGGCGTCTTCCGTGGGAGACGCTGCTGCAACCGGAGACGGACTTGTTGTTTGCCTTTGCACTCTGCCGTCTGTCAGCGCCTTTTGCTGTTCACTCTCGCTCTCACACTATCTCTTTCACCACACACTCGAGGTGCTCCGCACTGCCTTGCCTGCAGAGTTTGGGCACCGTTTGTTCTCGTGCTTTTCGTTTAAGCGCTTCGCGTGGGACACGCTGCCAAAGAAGTATCCGCGCACCTTCTTGACGAGGTTGGCGGCACGGCGGCCGCAACTTTCTCAGACTTAGCTCCAGCAAAAGAGGCGCTCCTCCAGATTTTTTTGTTTGTTTGTTTGCTGACGGAAGTGGCGGAAACCTTCACCGCAGGTTTCCTCGAGGAGTTTCTGTGCGCCGTTTTCGTTCTTTTTCAGGGGTTGTGGCCCCCGCTGATAAACCCGGGACGAAGCCATCGGGAGTGAAAGTGGAGGAAAAAGTGAAACGGACACAACGAGCTGACGGGTCACTTGCTATGGGAAAAAAGGACGGCGCTTTAGTAAACAAGAACTTTTATTGTATTGCGCCTTATATCTTTCTATGCGGAGTGCATTCGCTGTATGTATTTGGTTTGTCAGAGAGACACAGCGTTTCGAGGACGACTTGAAGCGTGCAATTTTCAGGGTTTTTTTTTTGTTTTATGTAATCTCAGCTTCTACGCGCTAGTCATGCTAATTTTCTGATGCTAATCCTAAGTGAGTGTGATTTTTCGTTCAGGTTTACGCGCTGGATGTGCCTCTCTCTCGGAGGAAGAGGAGCCAAGCCAAGGAGGTAACCCAGACATTCGCTCGATTTGCTACCATACTCTTAGGAAATGAAATAAGAGATGGAGAAAAAAAGCATTTGGGGAAAGAACTGCTGTGAGTACGAGAGACGTGCAGCTAACTACGCCTACAGTCAACCAGTGTGCCAGCCGATCTTAAAGGACAATGTCGAACGCGTTCTAGATTTGTATTGCTTAGGGGTTAAGCCCCGCTGTTCGGTTGAACGCGATACTACGCTTCTCAGTAATTGCTCCAGATTATTGATGATACGCAGTGACTAATTATGCCGAGAGACGGAGCTTCAATTGACTCTCTCAAGTCAGCGTTTGATAAAGGGCATTCTAGAATACGGGGGCAAGCCGCACAAGACCTGGAACAGTGACATTGGGTAATTATGAAAAGAAATTTTTGTGCTATGTAAGTGCAAGGTGAGTACCTGCAATGCTTTCTGCTATGCAAATACTCAATGTGAGTACCTTGTGCTATGCGAGTACTAACTGCAGTGCAATTGGTTTCATTTCGTTGCTTTTGCATATTTTGCCAATGCCATTGATTTGCGGAATAGTAAGTCATGTATTTCTTTTTTTTGTTTGTGCAGTTCTATTCAATACTTCGAGCTTGTTCTGTGTTGTGTACTTATGCCACACTTTTGCCTAAGGCCTCTATATCAGGCTGGCAGTATTTCATAAATAAAAAATAAATAAATCTAATCTGGTTGCTTCTTGGTTGCTTTCAGAAGAAGGAGGAGGAGGAAAATTCAAGCAGAAGGACAGAGAGGTCAGCCAGTTCTTAGACCGGCTGGCTACCCTGTGCTGGAGAAAGGGGTGAGGGGAATGCTTTCAGGCCATAGCTATAGGTGATGCAGGCTGTGTCTACGTTGCTTATGGGTCGTAGCTAGGCTTTAGCTGGGTGAGGCAAGGCTGTTTATGGGTTCATTCTCAGCGCAGAGACGCTTACTCTCATACTTCACCGGAGGTTTCTAGAACTCGGCCTCCGTTTCGTCGGGACTGGGTTTCACTCACGAAACCTGTCTCAATAAAGTTTATTCTCTCTCTCAGATGCAATCACTCGGCGCAAGCCACGCCTGAAACTTATTGGTACGCTCTAAAATGTGGTCGACGATTCTCCATCTATTGCACACGCTAGCTGAAAATCCATCCACATTCTTAAACTTGCGATCGTATACTCCAGCATAATTGCTGGTACACGCGCAACACATAAATGCTGATGTGTTTCGTCTGCTATCTGATTGTCGATATTGCCAGCCGCTGTAATCACATTCTTGCTTCGTTGAACTTACCCAGATATCTGCCGCTTCAACATCTCGGTTCTCCACCGTCACGACCACGTGACAATATACTCTTGAGCCCAGTTATCAACGGCTGGCACCAGGATTGCAGGTTTGGTGAAGTTACAGCAGATGACGAGCAGAAGCGGGCGGTAGCATGTGCTATGATCATCGTTGTCTTTCCTTATACCTATCTCTGCAGTGCTCGGCAGTATATATGTCTTATACGAAAACGCTTAAATGTTCCGATCGGTACATCGTCGAGGCTTTGCCGGATAACGACACACCACGGAGTCGCAAGATGATACGACGATGTACTACACCACATCGGCAGTGCTCTCTCACTACCTTAGCTTCCGGTGCTATCTGGAGGGGACAAAAGGTACCACTGCATGTCCACCCTTTGCCGATTCCAAGGTGAGGTGCCTGACCGTTTCCTCTAGCCCAAAGTCGACTAATCCCTTTTTTTTTTCTCACACAGCCTCGAGTGACTGAAGACGCGTCGTTCCGTTTTCCTATTCTGCCGCCTGGACACACACGCACGTATACAAGAGCAGAGCTTGCATGACTCATTGCTTGCCGAGGCAAGAACGCTTGGTAGGACCCGGTGGTTGAAAAGAAAAATGAGTGAGCCATGGCACCATCACTAGTTTCCCCTGTTTTCTTTCATTCTTTGTTTTTTTCTTCGCACCGTGTTGCACCTTATCTGGGTGCCAGCGCGCCCCGATCTCTCCAGCACGAACTCGACCGCGTGGTCGCGTCGAGGTCGACTTGGATCTTTCTCTCTCGCCCTTCGAGGCACAGTAATTGTTTTCCACCTGCAAGTGGACAAGACGCCCTTTTCGCGGCGATATAGGAACTGCTTCGGCGAGGTACGCGCAAGCGGCGACGGCCAAGACGCCAGCTCCTGCCGTCGTCGACGTCCTGGAGGTGGCGTATTGTCCTTCCTTGCCGCGCTTCGCTCCGCGTGGCGAGGATCAGTTTTGGCAAGTCGCCATCTCATCTCGAGGGACTTCAACCTTGGCCAGCCCTTCTCCGAAAAAAGGCGGTCGCCCTGCCGCTTCTGCGTGCCACCCGCTGTGCGTGAAAATAAAAAAAAGGTTGACGACGAGGACTGCAGACCTTCTACGATAGCGCGTCTTTATATTTCATCTTATCTTCGGAGGCATTTAGCGTACGCGTAAGCCATTTATCATTTGCGTTTCGCCTTTGAATTCGAAGCCCTTTTTTGTTACTTTATTCTTTTTTTTCTATTCAGAAACGGTGACCTTACGTCTACGTCTCTCGCTCAGCAATATGACAGTTCTATGGCTGAAGAGCGTACGCCCATGAGTAGCGACGCATAATAGCGGTGTGCTATCTCATTCGGTGCGGAAGGACGCGTAAATTGTGTGAACTTATAATTGCCTCCAGTTTGGCTCACAAGTATTTTACTGGGGTGCGAGTATACGGCGTACCCCTGCCCATAATAACTAATGGAATGATAACGAGTGGCTTTAATGGATGGCGCGTGCCTGCAAAGTGATGACTTGCAATTTACACAGACGCATCTTGGTGTTCGCTCTCCCGTCCTCTTAAACGAACTACACCTTGCATATAGTTTCCCTTCTCCCATTTTTGCGATGAAGAGAGCAGTGTTGCAGAGCCCAGTCACTTCAAGAAGCCCCCTGAAGATTGATTGCATGGTACGGTTACCCGATTAACTTCGTTGTCTGTCTGTCTATCTATCTATCTATCTATCTATCTATCTATCTATCTATCTATCTATCTATCTATCTATCTATCTATCTATCTATCTATCTATCTATCTATCTATCTATCTATCTATCTAATAAGTGTATGGGAATTGCCCATTCGACTGCACGTGTGCCACTTGCGCGGAGCTCCTCCCTGAAGAAAGAGCCATACTCTTTCTTAATTATGTATATTCATGTTTCTGTTAGAAGTTTCCTTCAATTTCTAATAAATGGCTAGTTTTAACTCGTTTATAACGCCCATTTCTTTCTGTTTCGCCCGTCGTTTGGCTCTTAAGTTCACAATTTTGAAACTAGATATCACATGTGGGACTTAGCGTCTGAAAACCACCATTTGATTGTGAGAGACGCAATTATGAAACTTGATTCCTGTATTATACATCAATGTACGCCTGTAACCACGATATGTGTTTGAAGTTGAAGTGGGCAGTTCGGAAAGAATCAATCAATCAATCATTTTATTTCCTTTAGATAAGGTGGAGTACAGGAAGGACTAAAAGCTCAAGAGCTTGACGAGGTCCTGACCCCGTTCACAAGTTGACAAAGCAGCAGGAATGGCAGTCAATCATGAACATCAAGCAGTCAATCAAGAACATAAGTAAAGTAAGGAATCCAACCTAATATCTTACGGTAGGCTCGTATTATGCTTCATAGATGTGCAACGATGATGTTCGAAGCAACGCGATAATTAGCACCGCGTTGCTTCTCGCTTTCTTCATCGCGATAGCCGGGCGTCGGTAGAGGTGTGTATATACTAACCAGTATCGGCCCTCTCAATCTGCGGACACTAATCGTTTGGGCGGGTAATTGCTAATCGATGAACGACTTTCTTCTCGTCTCGCTGCGATATAGAGCTAAGCGTAGATCGATCGCATAAAACGTCTTAAATACGTAACCCGGCGGACGAGTTTTCGACGGCAATCGCCCGCGGTTGATGGGGCGTGCTTTGTTTTTTTCACTCGTATTGAATCTTGAAGCCGCAAGTGTAAGGCATCTAGGTATAAGGAACTGAGAGTGCTAGACGCATACCTAATGAAGTCGGCCAGCCTCGTCTCCGAAGATGGGAAATCAGTCAGACGTGTGTGGCTGGTAAAAGAGTTTCAAAGCGCTCTGCCTGGGCGGAACGAAGGAAAGAAAGAGAGAGAGAAATAAGGCATTTTCTGGCATTGGTAGCTCACGCCCTGCATGAGGTATATTAATGAAGTTGTTTCGTTCCGTTTACTCTTATGGGGCATACGAGTAGGGAAGAAATGGCAACGCTGTGGTTCCGAAAAGCTAGGGAGCAGAAAACGCGGGAAAACACTCAGAGCGGACTTGCGTTGTTCTTTGTCTCTCTCAGAGAGCATCGCGGGGTTTGATCGGATAGAGCGGAATGCTTGGATGACTCTAATCTCACTTGTATGTGGTCGTTTGACTACACGTAGGCGCTTCATTACGTGCTCTATGTACACCGTCTTCGCTTATTTTGTAAATATGAACATGAGGTTAACGAAGTAACAATTCTGCGTGTTTTCCTTGGCTTTCTTACATGAGGAGGCGTCGCGTCGCACAGACGTAACCCAGACGCGCTTTATCACTCGTAACGTATGATGAGCGATGTTATCTTCAAAGCTGCTGCGTAGAGTTTGCCATGCTGGTCAGGATTATAACACTGTGAATATTCAATTCAATTCCATTTTTTTATTTTTTACATGCTGGAACGGTTCCGTTGAGCTAAAAGCTACACAACTAGCTTGACGAGACCCAACAACCAGACTTTACTTATTATACAGGGCAGTAATGACAAACAGTTCCGCGCAGTGGTGAGGAATTCAAAAAGTGAATGAATATACATATAATATCATAATTACATACACATGGCGTCAAGTATGTTTCCAGCACAACTGCACAAGGAAATAAGTTTTAAAAAATAAATAAAAGTGCATAAAATGGTGAAAAAAATGTTACGTAGAATAAAAATACCATATAGCAATAAGCAATAAACAGAAATTGTAACAATACAAAATAATAGCACCGTATTACTTTATCAATACTAGCTTAGAGCACAAACACCGTACAAATGATGCATAATGCTGCAAGAAATTCATGTAATCGCAATAACTACGTTGAAAAAAACGACATCATTTACACACAATTCAATTGCACAGAATGTCACAGAATGTGACAATACATGGGAACAAAAATAAACACAGGTCTTTGTTATTAGGCATGTTTATTTAAAGTAGAGGGCATAGTATATACCAACGATTGATGTTTATAAGTTGTCCTGAAATATGGAACTGCATGACCACGTTTCAGGGTTCCTAGTGTTCACATCAATTGTACGACGTTCTAATGAGGCCTAATGTTTTATGTAGTTCTGGGGAGGTTCAGAAGCATATCGTGCAGTGTGGCACAAACGTAAAGTATAAAGGTTGTTGATTGTAATAACATTGTTATTAGGAAACGCTTTTTTAGTGCTAGAATAATAATCTGTGTAACATATTGCTACATAGAAATGGATAAACGACGGATCTATTCAACGCTAGCCTGGTAAGAAGCCAACAAATCACAGCACTGGGGATATTTCCCATCGGTACGCCAACTTTAGCAATCATTTAGCTGCACAGTTGACCTCGTAATAATGATTCACGATATAAATAATTTTTTTTTGGTTATAGCAAACTGAATGGCAAATTTCGTTGGGGGCGCCTAGTTTTAGTGACCTTTATTTTTATATTGACACAGCAAATTCATTAATATATATATATATATATATATATATATATATATATATATATATATATATATATATATATATATATATATAAAGAAATGTCGTGGAAGTGTTTGTCATCTAGCGTAAAGAAAGCGCGTCTGACAAGTTGCGCCATTGTATGAACCAAAGTTGATGAAACTAGGAGACGCATAATCATCACCTCGCTTATAGCTGGTTTGAAATCTTAAACAATGAGTTTTGAAATCTGCGACTTCGTGTTAGCCAGATCGCTGGTTTAGTAAAAATGGTTCTTGCTTAGTGTTACAGCGGATATCGGATATAACGAAAAAAAACTTATCGTCCACCTGCTGATAACAACAATGTTCCCGGCTGTATTCCACCAAAGCTATTCAACACCAGCGAGCGCCGCGCGTTATAAATAACTGCGGCTAATAACGAAATACGATCTCTCGGGATACCACCTGTCGACTTTTCTCTGTTCGCGGCCCACAAGTAGTGAATGCCTAATTCAAGCATACAGTTATCAGCAAGCTTAACTCAAATGCTCCGCAGTGTGGCCTGGACAAGTATGACCGATGCAATTCGCGAAGCGATGGGCGCTGTTGCCGAGATTATACTTAGGTATTCTTCGGCAGTATTTCGGCATGCATGGGTAACATGTTGGTAAGAGAACCGAGATCTACGTGGCGCTGACGTCAATCAAACCGTTTCGGGGCACATTGCGGAAAGTTCGAGTTAAGTCTGCTGTACGTGCCAAGTTGGCGCATAAGAGTATATAGTAAAAAATATCAAGAACCAGTGTACATACTTTCGTGTAGTGCATGCATTGGCTGAACGCGCTGAGCGACAAATGCAGCATAAAGTGCCGATGTGGTATCCCTGTTTGGTGTGATAGCTCTGGCCTCGCCGGCGGCGAATTGCGTAAGAGAGTTCTTACGTCATTGGATCGGAGATGTTGGCGCGAGATAGAGGGACTCACGTCGTTTCATTTTGCAAATGCTACACTACGAAACCGCGCGGTGCTAAAGGAGAGGGGGATAAAAACGCGCGATGCGCTGATGCCACAGTCGCAACTTTTCCCCGTTTGAACGTTTGTAGTTATTTTTTGTTTTGTTATATGCCCTATTTGCGTACGGATTCCTTCCTCGTTGTTGCTTAGTTGATGCCTTCTTTTACTCTTCTCTTTTTTTAATCCTCGAAAGTGCCTGCTTCGCAATTAATCACGACTGGCGCACCTGCGCCTGCATGCTTTGGTCGTTTTCGTTCGCCTTATGTCCCTGAAATATGGTCACTTTTGCATGGCGCTTCAGTACCTTAACGCTATACTTGGGATGATACATACTCTGTAGGCTGTTTAAAGGTTTCTCAGATTTCATTAATTTATCAAGCTTACGCCGACATAGTTTAGAATCCGGCGTACACCCCCACACCTTTCTTTCCTTTCATATATCTCAAAAGGCTGTAGTTCACGGGTGCACTTCAGAGGCTCCATCTAAAAAGACACGCTTTGTTTATTGATTCTTCTATGTTACTTATTTGGTTACCTTTTTATAATTCCACTCTTTGTTTGGGAAGAATTTATTGAGCATCGATAGCAGTAAGCTACCTTTCAGCTTTATCTGGGGCTCACGAATTGAGCCAATAATATCAGAAAAAAGAAAAATGAGAAGACTGCAGGTGGGGCTGGAAATTCAGCCAGCAACAAAGCGTTCTGGATGGCGAAAGTATTGTTCAGAATTACCTCCTCTGCTATACGCCAACGACAGTAGATTCTGTCCTCACATTAATTTTCAATGCATTGTTTCAGTATTATTAGCAGCCCCGCCACGGCGGTCTAGTGGCTAAGGTACTCGGCTGCTGACCCGCAGGTCGCGGGATGAAATCCCAGCTGTGGCGGCTGCATTTCCGATGGAGGCGGAAATGTTATAGGACCGTGTACTCAGACTTGGGTGCACGTTAAAGAACCCCAGGTGGTCAAAATTTCCGGAGCCCTCCACTACGGCGTCTCTCATATTCATATGGTGGTTTTGAGACGTTAAACCCCACAAATCAATCAATCAATCAGTATTACTAGCAGTTTGCGTGCCCTTAAAGTCGATGTTAACCTGGTTAACCTCCCTGCCTTTCCTTTGCTTTTCTCTCTCTTTTTTCTGCGGTGATTCATGTGGGTGACATGTCACGATGAAGTTGCCGCGGAGGTCATACGAAACGGTATACGGCTCCTGGCTGCCACACGACACCGAAGCAGCACGTAAACGTATAACACGACATTCGTAGAAAGAAATGACCCCTCATAAAAAAAACAAAAAAACTTATCGGAAGTGTTAGGCAGGGATCTACGTCATCTCACGAGCGCCGTTTATCAGCATATTTCATCCTGTCGTCGTGCAAATAAAAACTGTAAAGATAAACAACACGCTGATTGTTTTTTCTTTTTTCTTTCTCTGAATGTGTTTAGTTGGATGGTTGTGTAGGTGGCCGTCGACGAAGTCTATCCTTGATCTGTCTAGATACTCGCGGAGATATTATTTCTGCGAGGATTAACCCTTGCCGCTCCGTAAGCTGACTTTTCGGAGGGTCGACCAGGACAACCGGTCTCCGCATCTTGGTTTCAATCGCTGGAGTCCCAAACACACGCTCTAACAGTATTCATTTTTTTTTACTTATATGTACATTGATTGAAATGCTTATATGCTATGCTCTGCAGATGCAATCGCACGGGTCATATTGGATAGTTTTATCCTTTTGCACCAGTGCTTACCACTTTTGAACGTATACGAGGGGGAGGGGAGAAAAATAAATGTAGTAATGTAATGATTCCCATCTTTTTGCTAAAATAATCGCATTTATGTTCATTCTTGCCTGTGTAATAATGAAACTCAGGCTTCGTGGCCGATTTTGCGTTTGTAGGGCACTTAGCGCAGATAGCCCTATAGGCCATCATATTGCCCTATTGTACACTCATGGCAGATCGCCCTATAGGCCATCATATTGCCCTATTCTAGAGTGAATACAGATTTCCCTATAAGCATCGTTTCGTCAATCATTCATTCACACTCTGCTCACTCTGCTAGAGAAGTAGTGTCAGTTTGTGACAGATTAAGATTGAGTTGAAGTGGTTAGTTGGGAAAGTTGTTACAGGTTGTACAACTGTATATATTTTCAGATAACATGGAATTGAACGTACTTTACAGTCAGCGTCTATCCTTTTTTCATTCCTTTCTTTTTTAGTCCCGCCGGGTGGTCTAAGGGCTAAGGTACTCGGCTGCTGACACTCAGGTCGCGGGATCGAATCCCGGCTGCGGCGGCTGCATTTTCGATGGAGGCGAATATTCTGTAAGCCCACGTGCTCATAATTGGGGGCACGTTAAAGAACCTCAGGTGGTCGAAAATTACGCAGCCTTCCACTACGGCGTCTCTCATAATCATATGGTGGTTTTGGGACGTTAAACCCCACACATCAATCAATGCTTCCTTTCCCTTATCGTTTGCGTTCTTAATCGCCATGACTCAGATAATTCTGCTGAACCTCTGTCGCACAGTAAACTATTTGAAATGGAGTTGAACACGTCAAGTGGTAAACTCATACAAGAAATCCACAACTAGAGAACGTGCGTATGAGTGTGTGTGTGTGTGTGTGTGTGTGTGTGTGTGTGTTTTTGCGTGCGTCTATTTCCCTCTTCGCTTTCTTTCCCATCTTTCTTCCCCATTCCCCCTTCCCCTAGTGCAGGGTAGCAAATCGGATGACTCATTTTCTGGTTAACCTCCCTGCCTCTCCCTAATTTTATTCTCTCTCTCTCTAGAAAACGAAGAGAAATGAATTGAAATTCTATTAAAAACATTATATGAAGTGCTGGAACGGGTCAGCAAGGCACTCATTTTTTTTTAATTCTCAGTTTCAGAGTATTTTGACTATGGCTAATTGTTTACGATGCGCCCACCCATTGGCGCAAGTACCATGTCCGAGCCATGGGTTGTATACTAGGATTGAAGTGCACGACACTGAGTGATGTCTGGAGGCATTGTGCAAATCACACTAGAGCATAACTAGAGATGGGCGCTTTTCTGTCATAGTGGCACGGACTCGTGCAGGTGTTATGTCATCTTAGTCAACCAAGTATAACTAAAGCTAACTAAAAACACACTGATTACAGAGTAACTAGCCCTGTGCGAGAATATATCACTTGTACCTGTCACAAAGCTCACGTACAGTATTAAGCTGACCGTCTCTTCGAACGAAGGCTCATTTGTACTCGAAGAAGTTGTCCACATGTGATCGAGTCATTTGGATACGTTCCGAAAGATAACTGTGTGGCCCCCACGAAAACTTGTTCTTAGACTTCAAGCTCCTACGCTTTTCACATGATCCACAGGCCACCCTGCAGAGTTTCCCCTGCGAACCCTCGTGCCGGCGGGCGACCATAGTCGTTACTGCTATTGTTAATCTCCCACACTATAAGCAGGCATCCCTTCTCAAGCAACTTCTGGGCCCGTGGCCAACTGAGGCCTTACAGACGTACGCTTCAAAAGAGTTTAAACGTTTTTTTTACAAGACAGCGGAATCGCTGGCAAGCACTAAAAAAACGAACTTTCATTTGTGTAACACGTCGTGCTTATTATGCGCAGTATTATATGACATCTATCATATTGTCTCCAGGTGAAAATAACAGAATACAGGACGACGGTGCGACCAGAAAGAACGAGGTCTGTATTAACAGGACAAAAGAGCATCCGCTTCGACTTCTTCCTCGGAGGAACCGTGGGTGCTGTCCACGCTCATCACTTCATCGTTCTCTGTCTTCTTTCCCGGCCTTTAGCCGTGACAATATGTGTGTGCTGATGAGCATGACGTGTCGACTGTTACGTACACATGAGCGAATACATCTCCGTAAGGACCAGACGTGTGCACTGCTATTTTGGGTTGGTTGGTTCGAATGTTAACGAGGGGCACTGTCAAAAGCTTTACTTGGTGACTGCCGAACATTTTCCTATCATTGTGTTGGTGCTTTATACGTGCGTATGAGTGTGTCTTTGAATATGTGTGTTCGCGTGTTCTATTTTCCATGCACTGCTCTTTATGTTTTCCGTTAAGATATGTGCTCAACTTTCACTCAAAGGCTAAGGAGTAGCCGGCGCCGTCCTTATGCGCAAACATCTCCCCATATATCAAATCAGTATAAAAAACACATCTTTTTTTTTTGTCGTCTCCGCCTCATGACGTAACGTTTAGGAACAGTTCCATCGTCCGCAGTATCGCCATCAACGCCGTATATAGTAAACAACAGAGAAATGAGCACCACACCCTGCTACCTTCAGATAGCGCGTGCAGCTCCTATAATTTACCATAGGTAAACACAGTTCCTCGCAGTCATGGCGCCGTGTCGCCTGGGCGGCCCTGCGCGCATTCACATAAACACATGAACGTGGACACACGCTCGCCGGTATCGCATCTTAGCGGGTCTCCGCGCTTAGCAGGAGCGTCGGCGTCCTTAGCGGGGAGGCGCCGCCATACGTCGTCGCCGCCGCGGCGCAGTTCATCGAGCCTTCTTCTTCGCCAAAGCGGATTCCACGACCTCGTTCTCACGCCGTTTGCAAAGCGCGCGCGAGCGCCTCAGCGGTTTCGCTGCGGACTACAAGGCTGGAAACAGAGCCGCGCCAATCGTCCACTACTGACCCCCCCCCCCCCCCGCTTTCCTTGAATCTCTATGTTGTGGGGCGGCGGTCAGCTGGGCTCTTTTCAAGAGCACCAAGGCTCTGCTCGGCGTCCCGCTGCTATTTTCGAGAGTTATCGCTTCGACCCGCGCACTTATAGACGGCTGGGCTGCCTGCCAGTAACGACCCGCTGCTGGGAGCAAGGGGCTGCTGCGAGCGTAGATCGCTGGACGAGGCCCTGCTGCTAGTGCGGTGCTTGCTTCTTGTTTCATTAGAAGGCTGCGCCTATAGCGGCAGTGTCAGCAAGCAGGCGTGGGATAAGCAGAGTCGCCACAGTGACGACGTCCTGGGGACAGCCCGTGTAGCACCGGCTTCGCGATGGGGAGGCAGCAGATGCTCTGCCACCGAGTGGCTCGCACGCAGGAAGGGGACAGGTTCAACTACCACGTTCACACGCTGCCCCGCGCCGATATCATAGCCGCTCTTGCTCTTTTGGTGTCCACTCTGTGGAACTATCCATAGCCAAGTGCATATCTCGAACGGAGACACGAGGTCACCGGCTTCCCTTTTTTTCTTGGTGCTCGTGTCATTCACGCTGCTCAGCAGCCAATTAAACGTAGCCTGAAATCTTCAACGCGATCGAAGCTTTTGCGATCATTGAAGTGCTCGTACGACGACGTTAGGGCGTAGTGGGTAACATGCTGAGAACAGCTGTTTTCCGTCTTTCTCATCTTTAACAATATCCGCCTATGCATCGTTCATTGCAGTGTTACACACTATGAGCAGCTAAGTCTTGGGTCTCGAGTGAGTCGGAGTGAGTTCCACTTATGTTTGCCGACCTATGGCCTTGAGACCCGATGCAGTAGCAAACTATCAACGTTGCTTCATGCGTTCTCTTCGAAACAGCAACAAGTCAGTATTGCATCTTGAATACACAGCCTGCGTCGGAACTGCTACCAATTGACTATTTTTGACGGGATTATAGCCTGTGAGATATTTTCATGCAAATAATGTAGAACCATTTATTGAATCTAATACACACATACTTGTTAAAAACAGAGTGAATAGGATGGACATAAGGGAATCTTATAAAAATGAAAGGGCAGTTCAAGACGCGAACAACAATAAGAATACGTGTTCGCGAGCCCTTTTGAGTATTGCGTGGCTAGTTGACGACTAATCTCAACAATCATCGGATGCAACGGTGAGGTTATCCAATGCCGTACTCGCTGCATGCAGTAACGTGGTCGTCTCACACTTATCAAGTGCACATGCCCTCGAAGTCGACTCCTACATGGCACGGTCTCACGGAAAAGCACTGTGTGTATCTTCGAACAAATTCACGTTACGCGAGAGGAGGCCGAAAGACGGAGGCAGTTCTCTACGCTACTGCAGCACCAGCGGCCCCGCTTTGGCCCTGCTCGCGCGAGACGCCTTCAATTTCCGTTTGCCCCGTGAGCGCACCTCGCTAAGCGCTAGGCTGAGCCCAGGAAGAGAAAGAGAGCGAGAGAATGAACAGCGGCGATGAGGTTCTGCCGCGGTAATTGGAAGAACGTTTGATTTACAGCGGGAAACGAAGAAACTTTAGTGGGACCAAGGCCTGTTGTGTAGCACTACGAGTGGTCCGGAGTTAGTTCGCCGCGAAAAGCGAAGTAATGCGGCGAGCAAAACAAAATACGCAAAAAAACGCGTTGAAAGAGGACAAGAGGTATGGTTGGCTGTGTAAGGGAGAGATAAGGGGGAGGGGGGTGAGGTACTGGGGGTCTCGTTCGCCTTGTGGTGGTGGTGGCTGCAGCTTTCAGGTACGGCCCTTATTGAGCTGTAACCGGCGAAGAAAACAACAAACAGAGCAAGGGCATCCGCGGGCCGCTTCGAAAGAGCGGTGGTTCGTGCTTAGCGACAAAGCACATACAGGTGGCCAGCAGGCCACGCAAGGCGAGGAAGACGCCGTCATGTTCTTACACTGCATGCGCGTATAGCTGCCAGGCCGTGCTATTTGTATGCAGCGCTGGTGCACGCGTTTTTTTCTCTCTCCCTCCATTTTCATTATATACTTGTACTTTACCTTGTGCCGCCTACCCAAGCAGTGGTTCTCGCCGTTTATAACATCTCTCTCTCTCTCTTTACGCTTCTGCGAGACGGGCGATAAATTAAAAACGCAGCGTGTGGAGTCGGATCCTTGGTCGGGCCGCCACTTTCGCCTGTAGGCGGAAGTGCCCGTAGCGGCAAAAGACGCATGGATGAGGTTTTCGTGCTGTACTTTAAGGTGAACCCCTTTGGTGCCTTCATCGAACCCGAAAACGTGAGTGTCTGAAGTAACGTCAGCGTGATAATAAAGTGGCGAAGTGACTGATGAGGTAACCAAGTGATCACTTCGCCACAAGTGATCACCATCATGAGGTGACATCATTTGGGATCATGATGGTGTCATATATCGCTTAAATTCGTGACAGCAGCATGAAGTCACTATGATTTCCATAGCGGCACGTCGTAGGATAACATCACATGACATCATCGCTTTGTCAAGGATATACTGGAGGCTCTGTAGAACTTCGTGAGGTGCACTAACATTTCGTAGGGCTGAGATGGGAATCAACACAATCGACTGGGAAGAAAAGAAAGAAAAGGAGAAGAATATGGCTCTCGCTTTCGAGACGTCATCATCATCGTCATCATCGGCCTGACTACGACCCCTACAGGGCAAAGGTCACTCCTGTGTTGCGCCAATCAACTTCCTGTGCTTTCTGCTGCCACGTCATACTTGCAAACTTAATCTCATATGCCCACCTAATTTTCTGCCTCCTTGTCACGCGTTTGCCTTCCCTTGGAACCCAGTCAGTTGCCTTTAATGACAAGCAGTTATTCTTCCTACGCGCTACATGCCCAGCCCAGGTCCATTTTTTCTTCTTGATTTCAAGATGATATATTTCCAACAGCCGTTTGTTTTGTGGCTCTATCTGCTCTCACCATGTCTTCTATTACACCCATCATTTTCATTTCCGTCGCTTGCAGCGTCGTCCTCAATTTAGTCTTAGTTGCCGTCTTAGGTGAATATATAAGGGACCGCGCGGCTATCGTATTTCTTTTTACTCTTTTTTCTTTTCCATTTAGTCGCTCATTGAGTGTAAGATGGAGGCGGAAATGTTTTAGGCCCGTGTGCTCAGATTTGGGTGCACGTTAAAGAACCCCAGGTGGTCTGAATTTCCGGAGCCCTCCACTACGGCGTCTCTCATAATCATATAGTGGTTTTGGGACGTTAAACCCCACATATCAATCAATCTAATTGAGTGTAAAAGTTTGCTACATGTCACTTTTCACGCACCCCTTTCCCATAACCATCATTCAGCAGTCGTACAAGTGACATCGTGCCTAATAAAAATAGTTGTGATGATACGACGCTATAGAATCAGCTTCAGGTACACCTTTATCTATAGAGCCGAGTTCCAGATGTCGATTGAACGGCTTAGATTCACGGAGATCTACAGCAATCTTTCAGAGCATGCCTATACATAGATGGCTTAGTTGAACGGCTTGATTGATGGATCAACTTATGAGCACGTCTGAAAGGCAGCAGCGACAGGTGTCGGACCGAATGCGTGCAGTTTATTTTTGTTTGTGTGCTATTATCTTTCTGCGTTCAAAGTTACATCAAGGGACACAAAGAGAAAAGGTGAGTTGGTTTAGACTTACAAAATGCACGCTGTGAACTCTATTGCCATATTTTTCGTTATCGTAAGTACATTATTAGCGAAGAAAGTAATGGTTGAAGTTTCTTTTTTCTGATTTGACGCCGAAAACTCCTTGCGTGTTGTCAAAACTTTCGAAATGTTTTTTTCGCATTTGCGCGACATGAGTTCGATGAAATTTTCTAGTCGAGAGTGCGCGCAGATGATCATCTACCCAATTATTACCGATTAAAATCTATACAGAACCCAATAGATTTATTAAAAAGCAATGACGTCAATGTGTTTGGTGGGGGTAGCTCGCATTTCTTTTTTTGCGCATTTTCACGCGCATTAAGCGTCGTCGCTAGGGTATAAGAGTGCTGTCTTCGGGTTTGCAAAATTGGGCGTTACTAATACGGGAAAAATCGTTCTGCTCTTTAGTGCCACTTTAATCGACGCGAGTCTCCTCGTTTTATTGTTTTACAGCCTTGTGGCGACATCACGTGACTATCAACGTAAGCCGGCACGTGCTCTCTTTGTCCTCCTCTTCATCTTCCATTTTACTCCCAGCAGATCACGTGTGCAGATTTATCCGGCGTGGGATGCAACAACTCTGACGGCTGAGATAAAGTGGGTAGGGCGTGAGAAAGAGAGAGATAAAGAGATATATAGATGAATATATAGAGAGAGAAATTCTCGGTGGAATACGTTTTCGCGAGGTCAGATTCGAACCCACGTACCCACAATACAAGGGGTCGGGCGTCGTAAGCATTCGGCTTTCAAGGCACGCTACCTGCGTATAGCATAACATTGCACAGGATAGAGTAGCAAGGGGTAGGAAAAGGAAGAAAGTGTGTGAGGAGGAGAGATTTGAGGTTAAGGAGGAAGGGAGAACGTGTGCGGAGAGGGAGAAGAACTCATTTAGGGTGAAAGAACGACGACAGAGGGAGAAAGATAAAAGGAAGGATGATGCAAGAGAAAGGCAGCAAATGAAAGACAGAGGAAGGAATAGAAAGAAAAACATAGGATTGATAGAAAAAAAGCAAGCAAGCAAAGTCATGCGTAGTGTAGTATAGTAAAGGGTGGGAAAAATAGAAGTGACAGGTTAAAAGCCTACAGTCTAGACAGGATCAGGTAAATGGCCACCCGCTCCACTGTGACCCATTCATTTTGACTTGGTGCACACTGTGCTATCTTTTTTTTTTTATTTACGTACCATAGTGAATATTAAGTAAATAATTATTCATCTTTATCTGTGAGAACCAACGGACAATGCCAAGGAAAGTATAGAGGATGTTATTACTAGCAATTGTAATGTAAATGTGAACAAAGGAAAGTGGAGAAAAAGTATCTTTCCGTCCAATTTTCTTTCTACAAATTCGTATTACAGCTACTATGTTGTCCTACCAAACAAACAAAGTCCTTAAACTTACCTATATTTCCTTGATCTTTATATCTAGTCCAGTCAGCCAGTTTCAGCACCATCAATTTCCTAGCTTACTGTGTTACTACATTTACTGCGAAAAAAAATAGTAGTTACTTTAATGGTTTCATGACTGCAAAACAGCGAGAAGAATCGAATACATTGTAAAAGACACACTTTAATGGTTTCATGACTGCAAAACAACGAGAAGAATACATTGCAAAGAGACACAGGACGAAGTGAATGCTTCTGGTTAAAACAAAAAAACTACGTGGCGAAAAAAGTATGCGATCACTTCGTTCTCTGCGCGACAGAGCGGGTATACGAGTTCCGGCCGTCTTCGACCGTTATTATTATTATTATTATTATTAATATTAATATTATTATCTGATGTAACCTCCTCATGTTGCTTTTCGACACTCGTCCACAGCTGCAACAATCACTGCACAGATCCTGTTGAATAGTTTTCGCATCGTGCCTCGTTTAGAGCACAGCTAGCTGTCAAGCGCCCATTCCCACGTAGAGAGGCTACGGGCACCGGTGACGCGCCTGCACCAAATTTTATGGCCTACGGGCGCTCGAACTCATCCCTGCCGTGTGGCCTTGGCATTGGTCACAGGTCACGATTTGGTTTGGCCCTGCCACCACGCGCCTTGAAACCGATGCGAAGGGCACAATGTGATTGAATGAACCTGAACACATTCGCACACTATTACGCCATAGCGAATTTCCTGTGCGTCGAAAGGCTGGTAAGCGAATTCTACACGGAACGATTCGATGCCTCCAATCAAAATGGAACAAGGTGCTTAGCAGGGATGCGTTCTTATACCAGGGGTCACCCGATAGAACGACCTTCGACGAACACATACGGAATAGCTATACAATCTCAATTTTGCCGGGGCGATCATGCGGTGCCTTTTTTGTACTCCCGCCACAGTGCATATACGCCTAAAGCGGGCAATCGGACCCCATTTCGAGGCGCTTAACAGCTTCGGTCGCAAACTCCAGGTAACGCGCGTGGCGAAACTATAGGCGCGCAAGCGAGGGCCAATCCGCAAATGCGTCTTCTGATTGCGGCGCGAGCGGGGTGTATTACTGTAAAGCCTCGTAGGCCGCAAGTGGGAACGGTGCTCGTATGAACGGGCATGCCAACTACACTCTGCGTATGGTCGGCTAGCCAACTCGTCCTCTCCGCGCGTAACTTCCGGAACTAAACAATCTTCCGTAGTGGTCTACGCCTCACGCCTGTCTTTCTCTTTTTTTTTTGTCTTGGTTTTTATATCTATCTTTCGGCGTCTTCTATACCACGCTCGAAGTGCGTGCGTTTCTTGTTGGCCGCGCGCGCTCCCGCTAATCTCGTGGAGCATGTTTCGGCGCGTGCCCGTCCTGGTTCCTCCGCGGCAGGGCCAAGAGGGCACGTCTTAATAAATGAGCCAAGAACATTGAACCGCGCGCTGCGCCCCTTGCCGCCGCCTTTGCTGCGTGGTCCTCGCCGTTGTACGCAGGAATACGCCCATAAGGATCTTGCGCTCGTTGCGGCCACGTCGCACGAAACCGCTTCTTGCTTGGTGGTGGTTGGTGCTTCCTGCTCGCGTACAGCTCGGCCTTTGCTGTGGCCCTTCTTTAGTGCTGCTGCTAGTCAGAGAAGGCTGCGGTGTCATATACCTTCCATCCCGTTGTTGCCGTATAGGTCTGCCACTACGGTACATGCTGTGGCTGCTACAACTTCTGCCGCCGGTCCTGTTACCAACGTCGTCTGCCGGCGAGTGTTGTGTAACGCGCAAGGGGGCCACTGCAAAAAAAGAACACCCCCACCCCCTATCCCAACCATCCGATGACCGTAGCCCTCAGGAAGGCTCGGTGCATACGCATGCCTCGGGCAACGAGCGGCTCGCGCGTTTCTTGAGAAATAGCCTCGCCGCGTATGGTAGACATGTTCGAAAGGCACACGCGTCGGGCCAAAAAGGCCTCCTTGTTGACCGTTCCCGCAGAGATTGATTTTCCATTTGTTAAAACTAATAGATAAGGGTGGTGTATAAATCATGGCAGCATTACAGCGCATGCCTATTTTGTCTCCCCCGCTGTGTTTTCCATTGAGTGGAGAGAAGGAAGGAAGGTGAAAAGTAATGAGAAGTTAAATACTATGTATAATGTTCCATTGTCAATGTCAGCATATTTGAGATAAGTCGCAGGGCTAAAATCGTTTATTACTGCTTCATGAGCGCACTAATTAACGTACGAGGTTTACTCGTTGTTGAGTGTCTACAAACGTGTGCCCCTTCTTAAATCGCAAATGTCACGTTCGTGCTGCTCGAAGACGAAAGATACGTACTGCATACAAACGCCTGTATCTCAAAAAAAATTTTCAGATAATTAAGGTTGAATGCGATAACTCATCATTCAAGTGCTCGAGTAGTCGTACCTTGTGTGGCTTATGGGAAATAATCTGCTCCACTATCGTCAGTTATCACTTGTTATCATGAGGCTTAAGAAGCAAGGAAACGTGCATACGTTTCACTTTGCGTTGTCACTATCTTGATTGTTGAAGTTTTCGTATACAAAAGCTCCTACTTCTCGTACAAAACAAAGCAGACGTTTAGGAGAAGACGGAGTGAACAGTACCGGAGCATTGGGGCGTGGCGTGGGCCACCATATGAAGGTCATTTGTTGCCCTCGAACAAGACCAGATGACTTGTAGAAAACGTCGGTTCCACCGACAACCCTTCTTTTCAGGAACGCTTCATCTACTCCTTGTACCGTTTAATCATCTGCCGACCCACAGTGGAACGCCTGTCGCGATCACCCGGATAAAAGCAGGGAAAGCCCATTCAGTAAAGTTGGCGGTCGACGGAAGGAAGGAAAATAGAGGGAAAAGAAAGGCAAGGAGGTTAACCAGCCTACAGGCAGCCGGTTTGCTACCCTGCGCATAGGAGAGGGATGGGGGAGATGAAAGAGAGCAGAGAGGTGATCGACGGAGTTCACACCATTACATGGTAGCTGTATGCTATCAGGCGAACAGCTCTACGAGCCACCATCGAGCTGATATGTGTCGAGTCGTCAAATTAGCTCGCCCGTCGTGACATGGTGTAGTCAAGCATAGATCGTCGATGCGTGCTCCTTGTAACGATCTTTTCTCCTCTTGAATACACCTTTCAATTCATATTCGAAGCGGTGCTAGTAGAACGGGCAAAACAACTAACAAAGCAAAACAGAAACGAGAGAGCGTTCCTTCTCCGCGCGACTCGTTCTGCTACATGGAGGAGTGTTAATTAAAAGGACGGGGGCCAGGCTACGCAGTCGACAGCCATCCTTTTTTGCTTCAGTGTGCCATGGCGTGCGCTTGCGCACCCACGAGCATGGGCTTCTTCTTGCTTTCCGAGCGTATCCTCTCCTTCTCTCGCACGAAACCCTTTAATTTGGAGCAGGTTGTGCCTGATCGCTTCCTCATGAAGCCGCCCTCCTGCCTATTACTATCCACCTTCGCCTAAGCCCTTTTCTCTTGCCCACCAATTCTACCTTCTTCCGTACATCCTTTCACATGTATATAGCTGCCATTCCCCCCCCCCCTCCCCTTACGCCTTTTATTTTTTTATTTACGTTTCTTATTCCCCGCGCTGTTAATCGGTGGCGCGTCGGTCGTGATATGACCGCTCGCGGAATTAATTGGACGATCTGTTCCTGCTTATTGATAGACCCGTTCGAGCACGCGGACGTTTACAGACTCGCGCGTCCGTGTGTGCACGGGCGATGGATGTCCGTAGCGTTGTTCAAATACTCGAACCAGGCATCTCCCTGTTCCTTCGGCGATCGCTGTTGCTTCTGCGTGGGTTGGCACAAAACACACCTGGCCCTTTCCCGTGGAACCTAGAGTGATTAGTGAGAAAAGGAAAGGGACTTGAGTGATGGGCAAGTACGGAAGGAAAAAAACTTCTTTTCATTTCCTTTAGTTTTGCGTAGTCGCAATAATCGGCTAAAGGTGAGGAAAAGTTTGTGCCTCGGGGTTGAAAGGGTTGAAGTACTCGGACCACCCTGAACAGCGACAGTTTCGACGCGCGCAGTGGAGCGACGCGACTGACCAGTCCTCACCGGGCAAGGGTTTGCACGATGACTGCGTCGTTCCTTGCTAAATAATTTCAAACTTCATCTTTATGCGCGCGCATGTTTGCGGAATGTGTGTGGCAGGGACCTCCGCAGTGATCGATGTAGACGCGATGGTTTATGGCTGGCATGTTGGACAGCTTGCTAAAGAGTTACGGCTATGTGCAGAAGGGTGTTTTAAGTCAACAAAGCTGTGTATGTGTGTGTTTTCCTTTTATAATCTCCACTTTACTCCGTTGCGTGTGGCGCAGCTGAAATTGCTTGGCTACAAATGGAGTAGTTGCACAACACCCGGTTAGGTACTCCTTTGGAATGTCGTAATATTCTCACGGGGCCGTGATGCTGACGAAGGAAGGGACGGCTTGTCTAAAGTCAAACCGTTTCTTCGGCCGAACTTGTGGCCGGTAAACGGATAGTCAGATTACAGCGATGTGCACTGGCTCTGGTAGAGGCGAACAGAGCGTCAGCTGTCGATCAACTGAAAAAAAAAAAAAATGGCAGCATATCCACGGAGTGAATGATGGAGAGTTGGGCGAAGCATCCGTCCGTTCATTCGTTCTTGCTTCCGTCCGTCTATGCGTCTGTCTGTGTGACCGTCCGTACGTCCATCCGCACGTCCGTGCGTCCGTCTGTTCGTGCGTCCGCACGTCCATCCGTGCGTCCGTTCCTGCGTTCGTCCATGCATCCGCCCCTGCGTCCATCCATGCGTCCATCCGTCCGTGCAGCCATCCCTGCGTCCGTCCATGCATCTCCCTGTGTGTCCGTTCGTCCATCTATTCAACACTCCAAGTACCACCATCCCGCAACTTTTCATCATATATTCCCCATAAAAAAGCACCGCCATCCAGCGGACATTCCAAGGACTAAACGAGAGGTAGCACACGCACACTTTCTTACGGCTTGCGCTTCGGGTCTACTTCCCACCTTTAACCACCTCGAGTTCATGGTATATACTAGTTCACTGTATTCATGACACTGCGGCCCAACGCTCCCAAAACCTTTCCAAAACCAAGGAGGTTACGCCCGGTGAGTATAATACCCCTGTCACACGGCCACCACTAAACTCCGTTGAACACCGTCAACGTAAATCTCCCCTGGGTGGTTCGACGGAGAAGGAGTTGTGGCAGTGTCACATGACAATGAAAAGGTTGTAACAGTTGGCGCGAGGGGGCTCAGCTGGCGCTGTTTGATTTTCGGAAAAGTATTCTAATTTCATCTCTATTTATTTTTTTGTGAATCTTCATTCTGGGGCTTTTACAAAAAATCACTATTAAGGAGGTAAGAGGCTAACAAACCATAAAAATATTTTCAAATAAAAACGAATTCGCTAAATGTAGCGATGCTGCTAGTGACGCTGGCCACATTGTGCTTTTAGTTGTTTTGTTGCCTGTGTTCATGTTTGTGTATGAAAGTTCTTGTGCTTCCTTGCCTCGTGAGCGCACATTTTGTGGTCTTCAGCCATGAGTGACACAGCGACGACCCCAACCACACGCATGGACGAAATATTTTTCAATGGCGCCGGCCGGCCCGACTCGCGAGGCACCACGTGCGAGGCACGGAGTGTAGAGCATCGGTGTTGAGAGTATATTAACTCTGGCGGGCGTAAATATATGTAAACGAACACGCGTTGTGAATGAGTACTAGAACAAAACAACGTTTAAGATTGCCAAAATGTATTATTCTTTCACTGCGGCCACTTAGCGCTCGAAATTTTTCTCTGACCTCTACACTGCTGGGGACGAGAGTACCTCGTTTCGCTGCGAAGGGAGATTGTTGAACGTCCTTTGCGAAACGATCCGTTTACCTTCGTTTGGGTAAGAGTGGCCGTGTAACACGGACCGCATCTTCGTTGTCTTAAGGACGAGGGAGTCAAACGGTCTTCGCGGGTGCCCGTGTGACAGCGGTATAGCATAGCAACCCTTTCTTGTCAGATAGTGCTCAATGTACATTCCAATGGCTGCTAATGGGGAATGAGAGACAGGAGAACTCGGTTTTTAGTTAACGTGCACGCTGCGAATTTTTGATTGTTCAACAACGCACACGAGAAATCTCCAACCGGCACCACCTTGTAGGTCAAGAACGTAACCTGGTTATACACACTACGACTGCGACTACTACGAGGGACGAACGGCTGCCGTTTTAAGGAGCTTCGCCCCTAAAACGCATAAGCGCGTCAGCATGTATACATGCGCCGTTCAATATTTCAGTGCTATCGCTAGCGGCCACGTAGGTTACAAAATAATCTGTAATGTTTGCGTTGTGCGCGCAATCTTACTAAATGATCTACTATATAGCCCCGAAGGTTTTCGAACATTGCAGGCGTAGTTTGTGCTAACAATTACTAGCAGTGTAATCGGGCGATTACAAAACTTGAGGAAGGAACGTGACAATATCGCGTGAGCATCGACCCCAGGATACGCTTGTTTCCAACATGTTTTTCTGCAATATTTACTAGAGAGAGCTGTCGTGTTGTGATCATTCAGCCACCATTGCAGTGAAGGGTATACATAGTACAATTATTTGCCTAATTTTTGAAAACAGACAGCTATGAAAATTATCGAAGGTGATAACCTACTGCCCATATGAAATATTGCATGAGGATCTTGCGCGTAATTTTAGAAACAGCGTGGTCATGAAGTATATGTAGTAGTGAAGCTGGAAGTCTTGGTCAGTCTATGATGGACAATGCTGTTTGAGATAGAGGCGGAAATGCTGTAGACCCACATGCATAGATTAGGGTGCACGTTAAAAAACCCCAGGTGGTCGAAATTTTCGCAGCCCTCCCTACGGCGTCTCTCATAACCATATGTTGGTTTTGGAACGTCAAACACCACAAATCAATCAAAAAAATGCGGTAGGAAGTTTGGTGACTCATTGCGCATAGCTTAAAGGAGGAATTCGCAGGTCACTGAACGTCGTGATATTGATTGGCTATAGCATGATAATATGACTGATCATTTGGCGGCAAGTTGATCTCATACAAACTGCATGTAGACAGGCAATGGAGCAGTGCTGCTTGTCAGAGGAGCTAGTGTTTCATGCGTATGGGTAACAACGCGAGAGGTGAACACTGGTCGGTAACTTTTATATCAGATATCATGAAGTATTTCATATTTTATGCACATATTTTTGGTAGCCCGAACGTGAACTTTGTTTCTATATTAGGTCTACAATTTAGGGTGAAAAAAATGTGAAGTTCTAAATACATTATAAGTGTGGCAGTCTGGGTTAGTTGGCATGACATGATGATAGTTATAGCGCGAGAACAGAACGAGGACACAGGGCACGTGTGTTTCTTGTCTCTTTGTCGTCGTTCTGTTGTCGCGCTATATTCTGAATGAAGTTGATTCAGTCCAATTGTTTTGACGGAAGCGTAGAATATTTGAAGATCAACATTTAAAAAAGAAGTGCTTTATCGTCTTTATACGAAACGCCATTGCCTATCGACGATGGCTTTTCGGACCGACCACCGCAAGGTTTGTCACCAAAACGTCAACGAATGAATATATGTCCCATCTCACACCCATAGGTACGTGAACTGGTCTCTCTCTCTCTCTCTCTCTCTCTCTCTCTCTCTCTCTCTCTCTATATATATATATATATATATATATATATATATATATATATATATATATATATATATATATATATATATATATATATATATAATTTCTTCTATACATTCCTTGGCATTGTCTGTTATATCTCTATAATATGTCAAAAACACGGAAGAACGAGCCCTTAGGTATACACTTCTCTCCCATATATATATATATATATATATATATATATATATATATATATATATATATATATATATATATATATATATATATATATATATATATATATATATATATATATATATATATATATCGAGCGTCGAACGCGTTATTCAAAGGTCGTAGGTTCGATTCCTGCTCACGGCTGGGTGCTTTTTTCACCCGCTTTTCTTTCTTCTTATTTACATTCCATTGGTTCTATTGATATCCGCAATACATTCCTTGGCATTACTGTCTGTTAGATCTTAGTAATATTGTGTCAAAACACGGAAAAACGAGCCCTTAGGTATACACTTCTTTCCCTTATATATATATATATATATATATATATATATATATATATATATATATATTCTGAGTTTGTGTGTGCTCATGATTTCGCCTGGCCCTTTGTATTACCAGCCGTGGACGAGACATGGACGGTTTATGCACATCTTGCGAGGCGTCAAATAAAGTTTAACAATTACAAAGATAGATAATGAGAAGGGAAGGAAGCGGCAAAAATACTAAAAGAAAACGAAACTCATGCAACGTCATAACATAAGCCATTGTGAGCCGATACTTTCGGCCGATCAATTTGTCCCTTTCTAGAATTTTCACTTCTCCCTGTGTTAAATGTAACGAAAGGGTGCTGATGCATGAACAACGACCGTCAAATGCATGAACAACGAAGTCGAATCCACCGTTCTGCTGAGTTTGTATAGCTGCCTCTGAAACAGCAGCTTACCTCCCCTATAGAATGATTCGCATTAACCATGTGTAGGTGCGCAACAGCGAGCGCTAACGCTTACATCGCCGATGATGTTGACGCTGCCATTCGTCGCGGCGTTGCGCAGAAGAGGAAACTGGGGAGGTGCAAAGCACACAAGGATGGACCGGTGTTTTCTACTGGAACATGTCATTCACTGCTAATGGGAAATGAGAGACAAAAGACTCCGATTGGACACACAGATCCACAGTCCGCGTTTGGTGAACGCGCACGCTGCAAATTTTTATCGTTTAACAACGCACAGGAAATATCTCCCACTGGTACTACCTTGGAGTACAAGATCGAGTGCATATATGCGGGGTAGTCAGTGAATGGTTGTGCAGCGTGATTAGTCGGTTATTTCAAGCAAAAAACCTCGGTACCAAACGCTGCCTGCGTCGGCGTTCCGAGGCGAGGGAGGGGGAGAGTAATAGAGGAGAGAGAGAACGCGCATGCGCATTGGGGGTGAAAACGCCGCGGGAGGAATACCTATAGAGAAGAGAGAGGAGACAGTGAGCGTAGGTTAGCAGACGTCCCCTGCGTCGGCGTTACCAAGGAGAGGAGAGAGAGGGTAGTGGAGAACAAGAGGAGAATAGAAGACGAGAGAGGGTAGTGGATGTGCATGCACACTAAGGAGAGTCACGCCGCACACCGGATTGAGCTCGACCCTAAGGTGCTTCGCATATAAAAAAGAAAAGCGCAATTTTTGTACATCGTCATTTCTTTCATTTTCCTGCCTCAAGCCAGTGCGTCCTTGAACGAGAGTCCCGCACGTACAGCAAAAACGCTCGTTGCCGAACCCGTGAGATCGTTGGTTGCGATATCTCCTACAGCGAACATCAATATGAGGCCACGTAGGTTCTGTAGCTGTTCTTAATTGAAAATGAATGCGAGCACTTCACCACTGGTCCGTTTCTTTTTATTTTCTTATTTGGCCGGTCTTCGAGAACGCTTATTGTTTTTACTTTAACGTATTACTGCCGTGACTGCAGTGAAGCGAAAGTAACGAGCAAATGATTCTACCCCGAGTGCTTGTTTGAGCGGTGTGTAATTACTGAACCAGTTGATCTGTCGATGAGCTGCGACTACCCTTCTCTCTTTCAGCAACTGGACGTCGTAGCCTTGCCGGCAAACCAGCGTGCAGTTGACGAGGCGTGCTCGGTGAAACCTTGTTCTCAACAAACAAACAAACAAAAACAAATCGTTCGCGATATACATACAGCAACGTTTTGTACCGTTCTTTCGTGCAGCTTAGAACCGTGAATTACGACTGGAATTCGCGAGGTGAAGTGATCCTGTGGCCTGTCTGCTGTCACAGCGGAAAATAAATAGTTGAATAAAAAACGTCACTAGACAGAGGAAGTATTTTGACTCTTAAGACGAAACGCGCCAAATAAACCATCAATGTTTACAATGCTGCTCTGCTCGGTATATGGGCGTATTCAACAGCGTTTACACGCTTCGGAGTAGGGCTTAGAATGGGTCGCTAGATACGCGTATATTCTCAATGTCTCTTTTTTTTTTATCGTTCCAGGGCAATGCACGTTAGGCTCGGCGTATTACAACGTTGCTTGTAGTAGAACTCTATCGCCAGTGTCACAGCTGTGCCAATTCATCTTCATTACGGCAAATGTGGATGACCTTGAGAGG